>NW_019154097.1:24770276-24884402 GCF_002288905.1 Enhydra lutris kenyoni | reverse complement strand
TGCGGGACTCGATCCCAGGACCCTGAGATCATGACCTGAGCCGAAGGCAGCAGCTTAACCCACTGAGCCACCCAGGTACCCCTAAATGTTTCCATATTAATACCACCTATAAATGATACAGCTAAAACTGAAGACACATGAAGGAATGTAATTAGTAACTGGTAGAACCAGTGCTTAAACTCAGTTCTTCAGATTGGTAATAAGTATGATGAAAAAGGAATTGAGAATAACCACATGATTCACTGGGTGTTCAGTATGTGCCCAGTAATGTGCTAAACGCTCTACAGGCATTATCTCATGTGACATGCAACGACAAAAATGAAGTAGTTTCTATCATTTTCCAAGTTCTATAAATGGTGACCCCTTGACTCAGAAAAGAGACATACCTGTCGAATAAGTGGTAGAGTGAGGAACTAAAGCAGATGTGTCTGATTCCAAAACCACATACTTTGCTTCAACTCTACCTAAGAGCTGGGAATCCATTTCTTGTTCTAAGAAGCAAGGGTTTCCAATGATAGTGTGTGCATCTGGGAGTGGGGCTAGCAAAAGAATGAATATAGACAGCATTTTGAAAGAGAGTCATTTATAAGTGAGATTACAGAATCTGTTTGAAGATTCCCCCAGAGGACACGTTAAAAAGATGACTTGCACGCAACTTAACAAGAGGTTAGATGAAACGCACCAGGCTCTGTGTAGGCAGGATGTACACCGAAAATTAAATCCACGTTGGAAATGTTAATAAATGCAGACACATGTTCTTGTTTGTAATGTGCTTCTTGTTTTTCCTCATTTTCTCCATGTTAGAACAGTGAGGGCATCTCAGTTGGGTCTCCTGGAGCCCGTTTTTTTGTTGTTGATGTTGTTTGCTTTTTGTTTTTTCCTCTCTCTGGTTGTTTTGCTTTCTCTCTATATCTCTCCCCACTCCACCTTCATGCCCTCAAAATGTGATTTCATAGTTGAGATGGTCAGGACCAGGGGTGTGACTATGCACAAGAAATGAAGAATAAGGGAAGAACACTCATGGGGCTTCCAGACCATGCATCCCACAGTAGCCATAGTGATGTTAAAACCAATAGCATCACATCACTCTCTCAAGGATTTCTCAGGGTTTCCTTTGGTGATCCATACAATGAAGTCCAGACACTTCCACAAGATGTTTAGGGCCATAGTGTGTTGGCCACACTCAGGCCCACTTGGCCATCGTGACTCTTCATGCCCTCTACCTTTTACCTGATATGTCCTCTTCCACTGGAAACCTTCACTCATTTTTCCATATCTAATTCAAATGTGATCTTCTTTAAGAAATCTTTCCCTGCAGGGCACCTGAGTGGCTCAGTGGGTTAAAGCCTCTGCCTTCGGCTCAGGTCATGATCTCAGGGTCCTGGGATCGAGCCCCGCATCGGGCTCTCTGCTAGGCAGGGAGCCTGCTTCCTCCCTCTCTCTCTGCCTGCCTCTCTGCCTACTTGTGATCTCTCTCTGTCCAATAAATAAATTTTAAAATCTTAAAAAAAAAAAAAAAAGAAGTCTTTCCCTGCAATTCCCCAGGTAAATTCAGTTGCCCAGAACTCTTGGTTTCTCTAGCACTTTACATTTATCCTTTCGGTACTGTTAATATTAGCATAACAAATTGAATGCTTCACATATAAGAAACAGTTCTAAACATCTTACATGAGTTTTCTAGTTTAATTCACCTAATAAATATATTAGACACATTTTTTTCTCCATCCAAAAATGAGGACTCTGAGACTCAGAGACATCTAGTAAACCATTTGGTGCATGCTAAAAGGTGGTAGAGCCAGAATTAATGTTCTGATCCCTGTACTTTCAACACCCATAGAGTTAACAATTATCCTTGACCATCATTTTACATTCATCCATAATGATTACATATGAGACTCACTTTGCTAGTAGTTCCTGGTATATCTGAAGGCAGACATGTTTTCTTAGTCTTCTGGAGAAGGTTGTGTAGTGTAGTGAAGAGAACCTGGTTGAAACTCTAGCTTATTTATTACTGAATCACTCTGAAAACCTATCTCTACTTCTTTATAATGGGCACAGTAATGTGTAGTCAACAGAACTGTAAAGAAAGCGGGTTACATATCAATAATACTGAAGACTATGGTCACTCAGGATGGTCTGGTTCTTATTCTTTTCTTTCCCTATGTCCTCCCAAGATCCTGGCCCAGACTGAAAATCCAATAAAGGACTTATTTTGTTTTGTCTTCTTGTAAAGGAAATAAGATAAAATAAAAGGTGATTTTAATCTCAAGGCCACATCAAGGAAAAAAAAATGGCCTTTACTCATGACAACTGATTTATTAACTGAGTTCTCTAAAAGGCCTGGCAGGTTGATGGGTTTGCATTCAAGGAAGAGGGTAGAGAGGGATAGGAAATGGGAATATTTTGAATAGGGAATATGGGAAGAACTCAGCACAGATGGGGAGGAAGGCAGACAGAATACTCCTCAGGGAAAGGAGAAAGGAGTTAAACATGTTCCCAGAAAGCAATTCCTGGGGTTCAGTGCCAAGAATTTGGTCCAAAAGACTCTTGGGATTAAGATCAGGACACTGTCATGTCATCATCATGCAAAAGGTGACCAGGAAGAGGGGAAGGATACACCAGCTTTCTACAACTGCAATGAGATAGGAGTGAAAAGTAGACTCTTTAGGTCCTGGATGTCAGCCCTTATTCGGCTACTCTCCAACCTCAGGACTTGACACCAATCTTTCTCCCAGAAAAATGGGAGAAATGATATCTACATTGCCAGAGTCAAATGGAAAAAAAAAATGAAAACTATCAAAATGTTTTTATCATAGGACTTAAATTAAATACAATGAGTATTTACTGAGCAGATATTTATTTGGTTTGGTTTGGTTTGGTTTGAGCCCCCACCCCCACCCCAATACCTCACTTCCTTTCTGTATTGGTCACCTGCACGGGTAGAAAGAAGACATAAATGTATTTGTTCTATCTGAATTTTATCCACTTGCCGAAGGGCTTCCTACCATCATATCTCAGTGCAAAGCTTTCAGAAGCTGTGGATAACTTCAAGTTGCCACTCTCCTGGCAGATGACAAAAGGGGCCGGGCCAGCTTGTCTCTCTCCTCACCATTTTCTTCATCATCCAAATCCAAGCCCTTTGGGTTCTCAGCCAGGATCACTCACAGCAGATAACCAGAGAACAAGGATAAAGAGACTGACGCCTCAGCATTGTGACATATACATTGAGTAACACTTAATCTCATCATTCTTTTGTTCAGCCATGGTTCCCACTCAATGAAAGGCTGTGCGGAGGACTGTGGAGGAACTTCTGTTCTAAATAAAATGTCTCTTGTTCTTACAGTGGTACTTGGCACACTTAACCATACCTGGCTTGAAACCCTTCTCTCAGTTTCAGAAATACCATCCTCTTTCTGGCTCTATGTGCCTCATTCTTTCTCATTTGTGAAATGGTGGTGGGGGGTAGAAATATGGGCACGATGTAAAGATTAAGTGAAATAAATCTCAAGAAGTGGGTGCAGCTGCTGGCACATAGAAATATTTAATATCACTAGTTGAAATAGCAGCAGTGATGACAATCACAACAGCGATACCAGGAGTTGTTCTAGTGGTAAAATATAATATCATTATTATTCTCCCAGTGTCTATTGCTAATTTTCCTAAGTCCTCTTTCTGGAAGTAGTACTGGAGGCAAGTACTGCTGCTTAATAACAGCATGGAAGAGGGGCAAGACCCCTCTCCATTCCTCATTGTCAAATCCACAGCACACTCGCTTCTCTACTCATCTTCCCCTATCAAACACCAGCCCATCTACCTGAGTGCAGATCGTATCCCCTCTCATGTGTTCAAAGTTCTTTCCTATACATAATCCCACTTCCCTCTCTCCTGGAATATTGATATCCCCCTGTCTACTGCCTCTTTCCCCATGGTATACATACTATGGCATTACCCATTCGTTGAAAGAAGCCCTCTCATGACCTCCCGTTCCCCTCCAGCTGCTTTTTTGTTTCTCCCCGCCTCCAACATGATTCATTTGCTAGCTCAGCTTCCTCATCTTCCACTCACTGTTCAACTCACTCTACTTAGGTTTCTATCACCATCATGCTAGAATATATACGGTCAAAGTCATCAATAACCTCTTGTTCAAAACCCATGGATTTATTTTGCCCTCATCCTCCTTACCACCTTTTAACAGTCAATGACTCTCTACTTTATAACCACTCTCCTCCCTCCATTTCCAAAACTGAGGCCTTTTTCTCCCTTAACTTTTTTTTTCAACTATCCTCTTTTTGGCAAATGAGTTCAATATAGACCTGGATTCTCAAGCCAGAAACGAATCCCTGTGATTTTCATTCTTTTCTCACTTGTTCACTCTTTATTCATTTTTCTATGTCTCTTTTATCACTCAGATCCAATCCATTATCAATCCATCAGTAGGCGTAGAATCTCTTCCAAGTGAATCCTGGATCTATTATTATTATTACTATTATTATACTAAGATTTTTCACCATGGCTGCCACTGACTTCATCCAGGTCCCCTGCAACTCCCATGGGAATACTGTAACACTTCCTAATTGCTCTCCCACCTCTTTGCTAGTGTCTTCCCCTCCATTACATAATTAACTCAAATCTATCTAAGCATGACTAGCTCTTCTCTTTGCCTCATACCATTTAAAGGCCACCCATTAGCCAGAACCCAAGTCTAAGCTCTTTAGAATGACATAGATAGGTAACCTGTCCCCTTTGGCTATCTCTTCAATTTCTTCTCCTGATACCCTCCATTCCCTACTTTATATTCAGGCAACATGGGTATGCTTAGGGTTCTTGAAGTACTCTTCCCTCTTCCTCATTAAATCAAACTTAGCTCCTGTCCCAAGAGATCCCATGAGAACCTCTTCCAAAGGACAGTGCATCACTTTTTTGTCTCTGCTACTTTTGTATCTTGTGCACACTTCTATTGTTAATGATTTATTTTATCCTTTAATGCAGTAATTATACAACTTGGTGACACAGGATTCCCCTGGAAAATTTAGAAACCCAAACCAAAAGCTACTGCCTCGGTCTCTCATTCAGGGCTTCTGATTTAAACTGGTATGGAATACTCTTTGGGTATCAGGAATTTTTAAAAATCAAAGATTCTAATGTGTAGTCAAGCTGGAGACCCCTCCTTGAAGCTAGGGATGTCCTGTCTTTATTTTTAATTCTTGTTTTTTAGGTGTTCTACATCCTATCTGGCCCATAGTTGGAATTCAACTTATGTTGTTAAAAATACACTTACCATAAGTGAAAAGCTTATGATACAATATGATACACAGTTCCCCAATTAAGCAGGTAAAACTAAATTAAGAAAGGTGAATTTTCAGCAAGATTTGGAGAATGCAAGATACGGAAGATTTTGGAAAATGCCTGGAATAGACTTGCAACAATAGACCTGCAACAGTGTTAACATCTGAAAGAGGCAAATAAAAGTAAATGGGATGCATAAATAAGGATATTCATAATTAAGAATGGAGAATCCTGAGGCCATTTGCAAAGTGAGTGGAAGAAAAAGGAGAGGAAGAATTTGATGGTGAGACTTTGAAAGTATGGGAATAATAACAAGAGGTCAAGATAGATACCCATGGTATTCTTCTTAGAGAGGGTGGCACTGACTTGACATGAGGATTGAGGAGAAAGAGACATTCAAATTTTGCAGCCCACTTTTCTAACTACCACCAGTAAATGGTATTTGCACTCAAATGAAGAGAGTGTGTTTTGTTACCAATGATTACTGATGGTAATGATAATATCACAGCCGAATAAGGTGGGTTTCTGTTCTAGTAGCAGACACGAACTCTGGAGAGCCATTATATGGTTTTGCCAGTTAAAAGCTGTAGGACTTTTGGCAAGTCACTTAACCTCCATGACTCAGTTTTCATCTAGGTAAAATGGGGATAACAGTTATGCCTTTCTCATGGACTTATAGTGACAAACAAGTGTATTGATTTAGGTAAAGTGCTTTGAAGAGCCAAGCACAGGGTAAGTAACAATAAATGTTAGTTCTACATTACAGAGGTAGGGGACTGCCCACTGTTTGGACAAAGCCAAGGCTTCCAGATGAGAGTGTTAAAAAGGAAAAGTGAGATTGCATTCATTTAAGTTACAAATACAAAAACAGATTTCCATTTTAGAACTAAATCTATAGATATGTGTAAGATGTATTTGATCTCACTCTCAAACACATACACACCACTAGAATGGTAGTAAAATAACCACATTAGTGAACATTTAAAATGATTCTTTTTAAATCCTTAATTATTATCAAATTTATATATAATCTCTACATAGGCTAACCAACTGTGGCCTGGGAGAGGTCATTAAGGCTCCACTGATAAGAATAATTTGCAATTAGCTTAGAAATTGTTAGCATGAAAATGGGCCCATCTAAATTTCTTGAGTGTTCTTGAAACTACTGTTCTCTAAGGTAGTCCAAACACTCATATAATCCTATTGATAGGGTTAATTAATTTGATTAGAATATTTTAATTTCCTAAGTTTTTTTTTTTTTTTAATATCAAACTTGCTCTATCCAAATGATCACAAATTATTTCTAAAACAGCCCAAGTTTGCAGTCAGGTTTAAACTTTTCTATAAGCCTCAGCATTCCACTAAGAATAACAAATTATCAGAAGCAACATAAGTATTTATTGTTACCAAAGTTCTCTCCTGTTGACTCTTGCTCTTTTTATACATCTCTGCAAATCCGCCTCAAGGCTGCTTAACAGACCTCTATTCTCCCGTGATGCTCATGAGCTGCTTTTCTTCCTTGGAGCCTCAGAAGCACTCAGTCTGAATCATATTCCTCAACTTACAGAAAGAAGTAATGGACCCTATTCCAGTCCTTGCATCAGACCTTTGGTGAAATCCTTTTCGGTCATCAACTCCCTGTTTGATCCTAAGCAAGTTAATGGAATTCTCTTTGAACTACTGATGCCCACCATCTTCAAGTGGAAATAAGAGCTCCTTTGTGGAAGCTTCTAGGAGGGTCACCAGAGATCATGCATGGCATAGATAACAGTCCCCCAATATATGACAGCCATTATTAGCTTTTATCATACACTTATTGATTTTCTACCAGATAAACTTTGTTTCCCCTATTATTCTGTAGTTTCTTAGAGGGAAGAATAAGTTTCTTCTGAGTTAGGGTCTCCTCTCTCATTTTCATGGTTCATGGCATGAAGCATATGGTTGACAAATATTTCTTAGTTCTGCTAAAGCTTCTAGTCCAAACCATTTCCAGTAGGAAACTCAAACCAAATCAGTAGGTAATGCTCAACATAATAGACATTGTATATTTTATGTAGTATATGTAGGAAATGTATATGTATATGTGTGGTGCTAATATATCTATAGAAAATCATATATATTCAGTAACTTATCTATAAAACACAATTAAGTATGATATAGATGAAACATACACTTTTGTATAAAAGCCACATACGTAGCTTCTACACATACATAGATGTACAGACTTACCATAGATCTTGTAAACAGACACATAGATGAAATACAAAGAGACACTTTAACTTAACTAACTGTTGTTAAGGTCTAAACCTTAGAGTACTTGTTTTATGACTATAAAAGGACGACTTGTAATTAGTATATATACATACCATAGATAGGTGTATGTATAGTACTACTCTGAATTAAAATAAATGGATATTCTCCTTTTATCCTTGTAGACTCCCCTACCTACAAGTTAGTCTCTATTTTTTGCCTTCCCCTCTCCCAATTCAGTGAGCTAACACATAGCTTCACTACTGAAGTCATAAGGGAGAAGGACCTAGTGGTGTGCTACAGTCAACTTGAACCAGTTCACCAACAGAACTGCAGATTTTTTGGAATTTTTTGCAAGCTAGTTGTTAAACAGAATCATTAGTAAAAATTAAATTATATAAACTTGCAATTATGATATTAAAAGAAAAGCTAATATATCCTCAAAATTCAACACTCAAACTAATTTGCTATCATCTATGCTCTTGACCTTGTTTATGCCTATTTTATCCGTGCAGCATCTATTTGGTGCAAATACTGTATAAGGAATGCTGGAGTACATTTCTTTCCACTTGTGTTCCATGTCTCCTTTCTAGCTTGCAATGAGTATTTATACCACAGAAATTGGCCAATTCTTAAGTCGGTGCCTTTTCTTTTTCCTGGAGAGTCAGATGTTAAACATTTGCCATCACAACCCTAGATGAGCCTTTTTGCCTGTATGCTTCATATTCCTCTTGGAGGCTTGAGGATTAGTAGCTATATAAGGTAGTTGTGAAAGAAAAGCAGTATTGGTATATAGATATATATGGGGAAACAAACCCCATATAAACATAGTTAAATTACATCCAATAAAGAAAGTACAGAGAGTGGAAGGAGGAAGATTTCCCTGGAAACTGTCACAGAATACACACACATGCTTTTGAATAATGAATTTAATTTCCAAGCTCCACAGAGAGCTCTTTCCTGCCTTGGCTCTCCCTTAACCTTCTTCCTACTGCCTTTTCCTCACCCCTCTACCTGAAGTTCTTAAAGAGCTGCAATTCTAACCTGTTCCCTCCCTCTCTATTATTCCACTAATCGGTCTCCGCCCACATAATTAAGGCAATCACCTCCTCCTGCCTCCTGCGGAGCTGCTTTAATCACCCCTCTCTTACTCTGGCATAGCGACCTTCAGCCTACATGATCTGGGTAACAATCTTAGGGGTTCTTCCCACACTGTCCCTGAGTCTGCCCACCTCTCTCTTCCCTCCAGCCCACTACCAGGCCAGGGCTGATCAGCTGCTAAGAAACCGTTCTCCAACCTCTTAGCTGTTCTCCACCCACTAACATGTTTATCACCTTTGGTCAGAAAATCAAATTTCTTTCCACCTCTGTTTTTCTCTAATTGCTTTCTCCCAACCTCTTCCAGGCTCCCAGGAATTAAACTCCTCAAAAATCACCTGAGGAAACACTGAAGGAGTTATGGATATTAGCACCTGGAAAGCAATCCAGTTCTTCAGTATCTCCGAGAAAGGGAGTAAATATGATCTGTGACATCCACAAAGAAAGAACAGTGAACCGTAGGTAAAAAAGTGAAGACTATGACTTCAGATCAAGGCAAGAACGGACATCCCACCTTGAGCTAACCATCACTCCAGGTTGATGGCGAGACAGTGAACTCTAAGACCTGGGATTATTTAAGAGCCATCACAAGAGATGCCTGGGTTGAGAAGGGGATTGGATTAAAGGTTCTGTAAAGTCCTTTCCAGTCTAAAATCATCTTGTTCCATGAATCTCTGAGTTGTAGCCTGAAACCCGGGCCATGGGACCAATAATTTTGACTTGCATTCATCTCTCACTTCTTACACCCTTGCTTTGTGTAATTTACAGCACAATTTTGTATCCCTGCTTGAAAACAAAGTGGGGCTTCTTCATTACCAGATCCCCCACTGGATTTGGGTTGGTTCTTCTTTGAAGTCACCCTGCATTGCTTTCTTTCTTCTGGTGAAACAAAAGGGTAAATTTTCCCCAATAATATAGTGAAGTACTTCCTGAAGTAGGAAGAAGAAAAAAAAAAAAAAAAAAGACAAAGTAAAATAAAGTGTAAAAGAGCCTTAACCAAGCATTTCAGAGACAGAGGATGAAACAGAAGAGGAAGCATAGGGACTTGAAATGCAGAGATTTTTTTTTTAAGATTTTTTTTATTATTTGACAGAGAAGAACACAATGAGAGAGGGAACACAAGCAGTGGGAGTGGGAGAGGGAGAAGCAGGCTTCCCGTTGAGCAGGGAGCGTGATGCAGGGCTTGATGCGGGGCTCAATCCCAGGACCCTGGGATCATGACCTGACCGAAGGCAGATGCTTAACCACCCAGGTGGCCCCTGAAATGCAGAGATTCTTACCATGCCTTTTATCCCAGGCTCTTAAACATCATTATTGCCCTCATTGTTCATCTTATTATTATTTAGCATTTATATTTGCAAGGAGTTTAGGGTTCATTTTTATTAGCAACCCCTCATAATCTCATGGTGGGGAAGGCAGAGATTGGGGCCTCCTCTGGTTCTGATGAGATAAATGAGCCCAGGCAAATTAGAGGCTTTGAGTCAGTCTGTCAGTGGACTAGGGGCCAAGGGGGAGATTCAAGCATCTGACCACAGAGTCTGTGTTTTGAGTAGGGGACATGCAGGCCATACACATGGGAGGTAGCAGAGTGTGTTGGAAAGAGCACTGCCTTTGGAATCTAATACTTGATTGTCCTTAGGATTTTTTTTTTTTCTCACTGAATCTTAGTTGTGTCTTCAGTAATATACAGAAGAAATAAATCCTACATCACTAAATAGAGTCATTTCTGAGAATACATTAAGGTAGGACATTTGAAGCAGGAGTTGGTATTCTGTAAAATTTAGTTCTCTTTTCCATTTCTTTTGATGTGGGCTTAGGGTGTAATTGTAATTCTACCAGCATGAAGATTGAACCCCAGGCAGTATGATAAGTGGAAAGTGCTGGGGAAGCAAAGATGCATAGAGCCAGGTCCTGGCTCCACAGATCCAGATAGAGAACAT
This sequence comes from Enhydra lutris kenyoni, assembly GCF_002288905.1. Lineage (NCBI taxonomy): Eukaryota > Metazoa > Chordata > Mammalia > Carnivora > Mustelidae > Enhydra > Enhydra lutris. The sequence goes on along the minus strand of NW_019154097.1, from coordinate 24,873,828 downwards.
TAAAGGTGGGTAAAAATTCTTTGCTTCTCATCCCACTGAGAGGTGGAGTTTGATAGCATTCATGACTTGCTTGACCAGCAGAGGATGGAGAAAGTGACATTCTACCACTTCCAGACTAGCCTTTAAGAGGCCTGGCAACTTCTAGCTTGCCTCTTAGAGTCCTGACCTCAGAGATATTGTCTATATATATACACTCTCTAATTGGTGGCCCCACCTATACCAACTCTCATAATTCAAACAGGAGTAACGCCATCTTGGATCTTCCAGAAGAACTCATCTGCCAACCAAATGTAATCAAGTATCCTTTGTTGGTACCATGTAGAAAAGATAACTCAATCAACGGAGCCCTGACCGATTTCCTGACCCACAAAAATATATGACAAAATAAAAGGGTGGGTGTTTTAAGCCATTATGCTTTGAGTAGTTTGTTTAGACAGCAGTGGCCAACTGGAACACCAGTTAAATCCCTACTGTCAAACTGGAAACCACAAAAATGGAAAATTGGAACTCCAATCTTAGCAACTCTCTGCATTTCCAACCTCATTTCCCTGAATACTTTGCATAGTTCATGCTTTTCCAGAAAAGGTTCCTCTGGTTCTTCACCGAGTATTTTTTGATAATTTCTATTAGTTAGGATAAGCAATGTTGTCTGTTCTAACATGCAATATAAAAATCTCAGTGACAGAGCACAATAAAGTCTTACTCTCTTTCATGTCACAGACTGATATAGACTAGAATCTTCTCTGGCATGGCTCCCCTCCGGGATGTAGGGCAGGATTTCAAGCTTACTTCCAATAGTTCCACTGTCCTTAGGACCTCCTTCGTGATCCCCACTGAATCCTCTACGTCAGGCCAGATGCAAGAAAATCATGCATAAGCCAAGAGTCTCATAGGAAAATGTAGAGGCCATAACTGACAGTGACATATAGATGTCCCCCATATGCCATTATCTAGAATTAGTCACATGATCCCAATCTAACTGCACTGGCAGCTTGAAAATATAGGCTTTCTGTAGACCCAGAAAAATAGAAAGACCATTAGGAATCCACTCAGTCTCTGCTACACCACTGTCGTCAGAGGTAATCCGTTCTTCATCCTGCCAAGAGTGTTCATTCGGGGTATGAGTGTTTAAATCAATCTTGATTTTAAGGTTGTGCCCAGCTCCTTTTCTAGCTGTGTGACCTGAACAGATCGCTAAACTTCTCTGAGTGTCAGTTCCAGTTGTAATGAAGATAATGATGTCCATGCAGAGCAATGTGAGCAAAATAAAGGCCTCATAAAAATACTCAAAAATAGGTTTGGGGGTAGGAAAAGAATAAATGAAACAAGATGGAATCGGGAGGGAGACAAACCATAAGAGACTCACAAAACAAACTGAGGGGGGCCGGGAGGAGGGGTAGGGAGAGGGTGGTAGGGTTATGGACATTGGAGAAGGTATGTGCTATGGTGAGTGCTATGAAGTGTGTAAACCCAGCGATTCACAGACCTGTACGCCTGGGGTTAATAATACATTATATGTTAATAAGAAATTAAAAAAAAATATATATATATAATTAATTTAAAAAATAATAAAAATACTCTGGTCTAAAAAAATTGAAAAAAAAATACTCAATAATACAGTTCATTCTTTCTTTCAACATGCCTTCTAAAACACACTCTGTACCCAAGACGGACAATTTTTCCTTCTGTATCATTGGCAGGCATTATTAATCAGTTATGACACTTTATTTTCTATTCATTCTGTTACTGGTCTCAGAATCCTTCCTAGTATGACTTTCCAGGCAGCCAAAACTGATATATTGGAGTTACTTTTTAAAACAAAGCCTTATTTGTGATTTTTCATCTAACATATTCACTAGACAGAAAATCTTATGCTTTGGTTTCCATCATTGTGTTTTTATACAGGCATGTTGGCTTCTCCAATGAAAGGTTAAGTCTTTGAAGACAAATATTCTGCCTCTATTATCCCTTTCCTATATGGTGCCCAACACAGTGCATGGCACTTAACAGAGCGCCTGTCTCTGAATTGGATATATAGTATTGGAAACAATAAGTACTGTTTATTGAGAGTACATGATGGTCACATGCTTTACATGCATGATTTTATTTAACATGAATTCAAAACCTTACAAAGAAAGAACTATTACTATGCTGATTTTGATGATAGAAAACTGGGTCTTAGGAAGGTTAAGTGACTTTACCAAAGCTATTTAGCCAATGAATGAGAGAACATGATTGAAACCCAGAGCTCCCAGGTGCCGAAGCCCATGACACTGACCACTGTTCTACATCATCATCATGGCTCACCACATGCTTGCCTACTTCTTTGCAGGTCAGTCGTGGTTATGGAGATAGAAGACTCTTTCAGCGGACAAGAAAGGAAATGGGAAACATGGTGGAAATAGACTGCTCAGAGAAAATGAGGGGATGAATAAGGGTGGAAGAGAGCATTTTGAGCAAGGGGAGAGAGGTTCAGATGGGGTAAAGCTAGAACAGAAGAGGAGACTATGAAAGACAGGTATTTTGATTAAAGTGTGGGGCCTGTACAATTTGTCTTCAGAATCCTAAAAATTGGGGCACCTAGGTGACTCAGTTGGTGAAGTGGCTGCCTTTGACTCAGGTCATGATCACAGGGTCCTGGGATTTAGCCCCAGGTTAGGTTCTCTGTTCAGCGGGAAGCCTGCTTCTCCTTCTCCCTCTCCCTGTTGCCCCCCCTCCTTCTGCTTTCTCTCCCAAATAAAGTCTTTTTAAAAAAAGTAATCCTAAAAATTAATTTCTTAAAAAAAAAGGACAGATATTATCGATGACTATTTATTAACAAACTCAACTTGAGTCCTTTAGTTAGAAAAGGCTTTCTGCCACCATAATTTCTTCACCTGACATTTCTTCTTTGTACTTGCAAAACACAGACAAGAAACTAAAGTGATTTTCTGAGTGCTAAGTGTCAGACACAAAGCCAGATGCCTTTTGTGTATTTATTTATTTAATTTTCAACAAAACCCTGAAGGGTTGTTGGTAGTATCCAATTCCACAAATGAACAAATAAAACTGAAGCTTGAAGAAGGGATTCATTCATGCAATACCCATAGCTACTAAGTGGGAGCTCTGCCTGAGATGGAAGGCTGTTTGTTTTTTTCCCCATACATGACAGTTTTCTCTAATATCTACGTCTATAGCCATTATGTGATCATCCGCTACTTGTTCACTTGCTTAGTCTGTCGTCACAGAAAGAGAACTTCATCCAGAACACTCTTTGCTTATGAAACAGTTCCTGGCATCCAGAAGGGATATAATGTTGAATTGAGTGAATATCACCCCTGGACATAAATAGCTCAGTTTTTTTTTTTTTTAAATGCATAGATGAATGGATAACTGCAAACTACCACCTGCTGTTAGATCTGAAGATGATGGTGGGGCTTGCACAGGTAGTAGGAGTGGAGTGTAATTTCCTAGTGTTGACAGTTTCTAACCATCCTTTATCAGTCAGTCAGTCTATAGTCTAAGTTCTCACTATCCCCATGTACTGCTGTAGGACTTTTTGAGTCCTGTGCCTCTGCACTGTTCAGAAATGGAAGGGCAGTGCAATGGGAAATGATTAAAGGAATGGAAAAGGAAACTCGGGATGACAGATTAAAAAAAAGTCAGCCTGCAGAAGGGAGAGATGAGGGGCTGGCTTAACAGCTTTCAAATGCCTAAGAAGCTATGTAATAAGGAAGGTGACCAGGTTCACCCAGAAAAGAAAAAGTGGGCTTAGACTACAGCTTCGAAGACTTACAGGGGAATTAACGAAGAACTGCCTGGCTACAGGTCCTCAGACACAAAAGCAAGCCTCATGGAGGAGGCTGTCTTCTTTCCTGCTTGATAGAATCATTATGGGAACAGACGTTCTCCTGCCTGGTATTGGGAGTGGTGGTGATTTGTAATGAATTCAGTCATTACTTTGCCTCAACTATGTGCCAATTGTTGTGACACGTTGTGATAGGCATTTTCTTGCTATTTGCTCAGAAAGGAAGAGTTGCTTCCATTTTTACAAACAAAGAGCTGACTCAGAAGAGGAATATTCCCTAATAAAAGTGACAGGGTCAGGACTGAGAACCACGTCTGCCTGGCTTTAAGGCACAACAGCAGCAATGACAACAAAGATAACAACAATCAACATTTACAGATGACTTCCTAGGTGGCAGGTACATTGTGCTATGCATTATGTCATTTTAACCTCCTGGCAGCCTTATTTAAAAAGATTTTAAATCCATAATTTTCAAGTGAGGAAGCACTGCAAGGGGGCGACGTTATCTGTCCAAAGTAATATTATCTCCTAAGTCAAGAATCTGGATTCACACTCAGATCTTGTTCTCAAGACCCTACTCTTCTTTCTCTAACATGCCACTTCTCCCAAGCTTATATATGAATAGATTTAAGAGTCTCTAGTATCAGGGGGCGCCTGGGTGGCTCAGAGGGTTGGGCCTCTGCCTTCGGCTCGGGTCATGATCTCAGGGTCTTGGGATTGATCCCCGCATCTGGCTCTCTGCTCAGCGGGGAGCCTGCTTCCTCCTCTCTCTCTGCCTGCCTCTCTGCCTACTTGTGATCTCTGTCTGTCAAATAAATAAATAAAATCTTTAAAAAAAAAAAAGAGTCTCTAGTATCAGTATCTGATATATAATAGAGAGAGAAATAATAACATATAGGAGGGAGAGAAGACTGTTTTCTGGAACAGACATAAGAGGGTAACCAGAGAGAGAGAGAGAGAGAGCACACAAGCATCATCAAAAATGTGACATTATAATGGAGAATTTTAAGATGGGTTGGGTTTCCTCTCAGACACAGGGAAGGAAAGAAAGGACATGAATTAAGGAAGAGGTGAAATTGTGCAAAATTAACAATACTGAAATGAAGGAACTAAGCAGTTGACAGAACATAAAGTGTGTTGAGTTGGAGCATGTCAGGTAATTTTGGGGACAAAGAACAAAGAGCTTCAAAGTGACTAGTATGAACAAGACAGTGGTATATACTTTCTACTTTCCTCCTAGGCATGGAGACATTCCCCAGCTCTCTTTGTGTCTGGGTCAGGTAGTATAACTGAGCTCTTACCCGAGGAATATGGAAAGAAGTACTGTGTGCCCCTTCTAGATCTGTCCATGGCCTGGCTTGGGAACTTTCTCAGTTCCGGACTTTCTCTCCCAGCCACATGGCTAGAAGTGAAGACTTTTAAGATAGCAGAGTCACTGGGTAAAAGCAGCTTGATTCTCTGAGCTCAGGAACTATCGGTAACCTCCCCAGGAGGATCCACCAAACAAGAACTTTCATGAAAGAAAAATCAGCCATTGAGATATTGGCATTGGTAGTGAAGGAAGTATACCTAGCTTGGGACTTTATATTTTAGACTGGCATTTTCCAAAATGCATATGTTTACCATAACATTCATCACAGAAATGATTCATTCTAAATGACTCCTTTTGGTTAAATATATTTGAGTATTGTATACATTACATCCCCTGTTAGAGACTCATAATACATACCAGTGTAACAAGAACTCAATGAAGTCCTGAAATAAAGAAATCTGGTAAACTGTTTAAGTCAGTGCTTTGCAAATGCACTTTCCCCCACAGAATCCTTTCTAGAAAGTAATGACTATGATATCTTGTGAAATCCATATTCTATGGAACACAGCATGGGGAGTATTATTCTGGCCAATGTGGACCCACTGAATGGACCCACTGAATAGACCCAGGTATGGAAAATAATTATAACCTTTCAGAGAAGCTAATGTTGTGTTTTTTCTCCCTAAGCCATGTAACTTCAGCCTGTGATCATCTTCTCTTAACCTGATAATTTCCCTCTAAGGAAAGAGAAATTGCTAATCTGACTCCAAATTCAAAACTTTGTTTGAGCCATGCTTACTTATAGGAAGGGTCACTGTGTATTCAAGTCTGCATGAATAGTATAATTCTTGTTTCCTACAGTAATGTGATAAACAGTTCTAGAAGAACTGAGTAGACTTCTGGGTCAAATGATCAAGGGTGCTCTTTTCTCCCCTCTCTCATTCTGAATAAGAATTTCAGGAATTTCAGAGAATTCCAAGATTTGTATTTTGAAGGAAGATGAATGGACAGAAGTAGAAAATACTTCCTGTTTAGATCCAGAGAGATAAAGTGATTTCCCTAAAGCATTAGGGAAGTTGGTGACCTCTATCATTGTAACTCTGATCCCCTAAAGTTTCCTTGGAGGCAACCACCATAAGTTGTACATGATCACAGTGACACAACTTCCTCCTTAAGGACTGAACAAGCTGTCAGTTTATTCCTCTTATTAATACTGATTTCCGTGGGATACAGTAAAAAATCAAATAACAGATGATTTTATTATTATCTTTTTTTTTAACATTTTCAGATATTCGTCTCACTGTTTTTGCCTGCTTTGAAATAAGGTAATTTTTCCTCCTGAATATATGTCCAATGATAATTAAAGCAAATTGGGGGAGTCATACTTTACACATCTGTCCTCTTAGTTTCACTTCTAATGAGGTGATATAACCTTGTCTGTTTCATTCTTTTAAAACATAAATGATTAATGCCCAATTATGAAGGAGGTCCATATATTAGTAGAGGCTGGACTACATAATGATAATAGTTTACATTTGCAAATCATTTTTGGACACATTGTCTCTTCTGAGCCTCAGATTAACCTGTGAGACACAAAGGGCAGAGGATCATCCCCTTTTTTGCAGATGAGAAAATCAATACATTGGCAGATACAATGATTTTCCCCAGGGTCACAAAACCAGTAAGATGTTCATTAAAACCTACAGTCAGGCCCCGTCTTAGATTCATGCTCTTACTTCACTATTCTGGCTTTCATGTGGTGAGGGCAGTGGAGAAGGGCCCAGTTCCCAGTGTAGACTAAGTCAAGGTGGAGAGTCTCTGGTTCCCTCTGTACTACTTCTGTGCCCTAGGGAAAGTCACTTCCTCTCTCTGAGTCTCTATTCACTCAACTGCAAAATCAGAGAAAAAAAAATTATTTCATTGTTTCCAGTATTAAATGAGACATCATGTGTCAAATGTTTGACATACAAAGAGTTCTCTGCACATGTTAGTTCTCTCAAAATGGCATGAGTCTGGGATTGTCCTTGAGGGAATTCCGATTTTAATTTTAAGGGAAAATAAGCCTCATTCTCTCTACTGAACTCTAGGAGGGCAGAGGTATTGTGTTCCCTGAAATCTTTATCTCCTTTGCCTGTACTGAGCGTGGTGCACAGAAGGTGCTAAGCACATACGATTCTCGAAGACTGAAGTGGGAATATGGGGGTAATGTCTTCTTCAGTGTTTGCTTAATCTCATTATGGTGCATTGTCCAAAGAGTTATGTGGAGCCAGAAAGGTACAAAACAAGGTCCTTGGCTTCAGGGCCAAACCAGGGAGCCCATGATGAAGTGCAAATATATCAGTTCTTAAAGGCATACAATGGTGAAACTGGCCCAACAGGAGCCCAGAGCAGGACAATTCAGCCATCGCTGTTCTTGGAAGTGCCTGCAGAATTTACTTTTCAAGAGGCTTCATCTTTCAAGCTCCCTGGCCTATCCTTCTGGCAGCTTTCTCTCTGGAACCTTATTCCAAAAGTAAATCCAAGGATCTCAGCCTTCCAATTGTTGATAAATAAACCCCTCTCTGAGAGCCTCAGTGACAGATAAATCTGTCCACCCAAGGACATTTCCTAAGCAGGACGGGCTGTTTAAACTCCTTACCAGATTGCAGCTAGCACCCGCCACGTCGATTTTTCCCTCTCCTTATAATCATGATGGGATCTCGGCAATAAAGATGGATTTGTTAATTTCCATCCCCTTCTCACTTTCTCTTTTAATCACTGTCGAGCATAAATTAATTTCAGCTTAAAGAGCTTTCAACAAGATTCCGTCATTGTCTAGGGCAGTAAAGGTCAAAAAACAGGAGCCTCTGAAAATACTCATCAGCTGTTTGCCAGGAATAAACTTTAGTTATTGACACTTAATTATTTCTATTTTGTCCATGGCAAGCTGGAGTCAGTGAAAGAAAGGGGGGGGGAGGAAGGGAGAGAGAGAGGGAGGGGGGCAGAGGGAGTGTGGGAGGAGAAAAGGAGAGGGAGGAAGGAGAGAGAAGGGTGCAGGGGAGAGAGGGGAAACAGAAAGAGAGGCAGAGATAGAGAGAGACAGAGAGAGAGAGAGAGACAGAGAGAGAGAGAGAGAACAGAGAGAGAGAGACACTACCCAATTTGATCACCCACCTGCTGGTACGTGGAGTGTTACATTTTCTCCTGAATCTTTGATAAAATGAACTAAAGTTTCAATATCAGTCTTGATACTGTTTGTCCATTTCTTACGGGGTAAGATATAGTTAAGTATTAGGTCACCAACCTGTTTAAGTCCAAATTCTGCTATATAGCAGCAGGAGTACCTGGGGAATACTTAATCTCTGAATTTTTACCTGTTAAAAATGCAATTATTGCACCATCATACAGAACCATCTTGTGGAATGGATGAGAGAAAGACTGTAAATGTCTAAGTACCAAGCCTGGAATGTCAGGCATCCCACAAAGTGTAGCTATACTTAGTGGTATTTCCTTTATAGGTCTGTCACTTTAGATCTATGATGAACTGTGGACTATGTTAAAAGGCAACAAAATATGGAAATATATAGGACCATAAGGGAATGGATATTTTTTTCCCACCATGGGTGGAAGAGAGTCAGGAAGGCAGTATTAAAAAAAAAAAAAAAAAAAAGGCTTCTCAAGTGATCTGTAAATACAATTTTCCTTGCTCTTTAGTGAGATATTGAAGTTTGGAGTTACTGAGATTAAGATTAACCCCCGTTTCTGACACTAAGTCTGTGGGAGCTTGGCAAGTTAATTATACCTATGAACCTTAGTTCCTTCAACTGTATAATGGGAAAAGTACCTCCCACATTTGATTGCTGATGAGGATTAAATGACATGATATATGGAATCAATGAACTTAAGACATATTTGAGAACACTGATAGCAGATGTGTTTTATAATCAGCATATAACTAAACAATAAAAATGATGTAATTATTAATACTAATAACTAATGCATATAGCATGTTCTACGTCCTGGGGACTTCTCTGGCACTTACATATAATAACTCATGGAACCCTTACTAAAAACCCCACAGTTTATTCACATTTTATACGTGAATAAACAGAGGAGGTCAGAGACATTATTTAACTTGCTCAACATGATATAGAAATGGTCATGCATCTAGGATTTAAAACCCATGCAACTGCATCCAGAGTCTAGGCTCTTCATCATTTTACTACTGGGTTTCGATGGAAGGAAAAGGAAGGAGATCGTATGCTACTTGTCCTAATACAGTGGTATGTTAATTCTCACACACACATACACACACGATCCACATCATGGCCAGGAACTTCAGGGATGGAATTCTAATAAAAAAGCCCAGATTTGGAACTTCTAGAGGGTGGGCATATGGCAATGCAATCCTCTAATAACTGCAGGTAAGGAACTGTGTGATTTAATCCTCATGACAACCCTGGGAGACTAGTATTTTGCCTATAAGGAAATCACTAATTAGAAAGTTAAGTCACGTGTATAAGAACACACACAGGAAGTGTTAATGCTAGATTTTGGACTGAAATCTGTCTAATGCAGGACCTGGGAATCTTAAGGCCCTGGGTATACAACTTCTCACTTAATTGCAGCACTTTTTAAAACAAAAGTAGCAGAGAGGGAGGATACTATTAAAATCATTGTTCTTAAACCTTTAAAAAATAAATTCTGTCTTTCTACACTTTTGTCTCCTTTCTCTCCTCAACCTCAGCACCATTCCAACTACTGCACATATCCATGATTTGGAGATTCTAGAATAAGCAGTTTCAAAACTATTTCTAACTGTGCTCCCAACTCAACAGCATCGGGCATAAGTGTGATTTCTCTCAAGGGCCTGTAAATAAGGATGCAAGGTGTGGAATATATTACCTGGGAGCTAGTGGGTCTGGGGAGATCTATGGGAAGTGGAGACAAGGGCTTCAGAAACATAACTGGGGGGGGGTGATTTGATTTTGGATCTATCTGGACTTGGCTGGTTTTATTGAACCAGAGTCCATAAGAAAGACTTAATGTTTTTATTGGCTATTATAAGCAATCACATTTGGCTCAGACCAGTGAGTCCAGGATTCTAGACCAGCATTTTAAGAAGAATTTGGGTAATGGCCATATTCTACACTGCTATATATGACAAGGACTGGTAACTGTTTTTAGAGGTTGAAACTTGTGTTCACATGCATTATCTCCTCTTAGTTCATCCTTACAACAACTGTGCTGGTTGCTCTATTATTCCCACGTTGGGATAATTGGATTCTTCGCCCCCCAAAAAAATATACTCTGTTGAACATTAGACATGGAGCTAAACCACTCCAGGCATACTTGAGGAAAGAAGAAGAGAAGATGACTAGAAATCTCCCACTCCATTCGCAACCAGTAACTTGGCTTTAGGTTTCAAGCAATGTGTCTTGAGTCTACTATAGGGCAGACACTTTGTGGGACACTGAGGGTAGAATTCTGACTAGGAACTGTGGGCCCTCTCCTCTCAGAGCTTATTTGCAGTGGGGAGTCAGATAAATGTACTATCCATTATTTAATTATATTTCTAACAAGTGTTGTGAAGCAAACGACTGAATTGTAATAGGAGCTGATCTGTTTAGGTGAAGGGCCTGGATCATCAATGCCTTGGGCTTCAAATCTTGAGCTTTAAGTCTTTAAGTACTTTGAAAGCCACTAGATTTAAAAAAATTAAAAAGAAAGAAAAAGAAAACTCCACATTTAATGAGATATCCTGAATAACTTTCAATGATGTCTAAACATTTCTGAATCTTCATTTTAGTTTCCATATTATATTCTCTCAATTTGGGGGGGAAATAACTTGGCAAGATATTTTCCCTCTATCCTTATCATAATACCTTCAGGGTAGTTTATGTCATTGACAACTGTCTGCACAGCACCCTAACTTCTGACCACACAGTATTCACTGTCTGAAATCCTATTCCATCCCTTTTATTGACCACATTTGATGACTTTTTTCATGATCCACTCTTGCAAAAATCTCATTACTCCAAGTACCCATGTCACTTCTCATTTCTCAGGATTCCAAATGTTCTTACTATCTATACAACTCATTTACCCATTTCCTTGAGTTCCTGGCTATTTTTTTCTTTCCTTTTTTTTTTTTTTTTTTCCATAGATGCCCCATCTCCCAAACTCAAGAGTGGTGTCTTAACATTTGATGACTTTCAAACCCCATCTCGTGGCATCCCTTCTCATTCCATTCCATTTCTTTCTAATCAATGACTACTGACTTCTTGTTGCTGGGTTCTGTCCTGGATTGCTGCACCTTAACTTTAAGGAACTTAAATTCTGAAGTAAAGGGGAGTTGATAGAGAGGCAGGAAGAGAACAAAGAGAGAAGACTATATGCAAGAAACAAAACACCTTTTGAAAAAAAATTTTTTGAGTGGATATTTTAAAAATTAGACAAATATGGTGGGAGGAGGGTTTGCATAGAGGTTGGGATACTCCCCCAACTTTTTGAGAGACTTCAGAGGGATGTGGGATATAAAGGAGGACATTCTAGACAGGGAAACCAGAGTGAGCAGTGATGCTGAAGTTTATCTAGGGAACAGGGCATAGGGGGAAACAGTGTGGGTTGTGGGTTGGTTAAAGATTTAGGATTTTACAAGAAAATGATAATTTATTAAATTTTTCATGAAGTTATAAGTAAGGTATCTATCATAATTCTTTTAAAAATATTAGTGTCCAATTCAACGACAAATATAGTTTGAATCATTTATGTAATCATCTTATAACCAAGCACTACAACTCTATTTCAATGCCTGTATCTTATCGTCCCATTTGTGCAAAATTAGGGGTAAATGATAATATGACATGCTGTAGAAAAACAGGAATTCTGGATATTTTGAAAAGAGAAACAAGGCAAGGTAAAATTGAGTTATCCCATTGTGCAAGGTACTACATTCATATTGAATTAAAAAGGTTTGCACAGAATGGTGGTCACATTTTCAAAGGTTATATAATCAGAACTTCTTTTTATATGTATCAGAATTTCATTAAAAGTAATGTAGTAAATGTGAAATGAGATTTTTTTCCCTTAAGCATGATTAATTGTATAAAGATTTTGTGGGAAACCTATTACCTTGATTTGATCAATCAGTATGACTGGATGTTGAAATAATACTAGGACTAAAAAGAGTCTAAAAATAATGACAACAATTCAAATGATGAAATATTCTATCAAAATCTAAAAAGTAAACTTTGTATGGATAATTTAGAAGTTATCAGAAAAACATATCCTTCTACTGATGTATATATATCAGTATATATATATATATATATATATATGGAGAGAGAGAGCGCGCGTGTGCAAGCACATATGCATTGGGGGAGGGGCAGAGGAAAGAGTCTTAAGCAGACTCTGCACTGATGTAAGGCTCAATCTCATAACCCTGATATAAAACCAAGAGTCAGATGCTTAACCAACTGTGCCACCCAAGCACCCTGAGGTAAATCCTATATTCATACAATTTTAGAGAAACAATGATCATATTCGGTATTTGTTTTTCTTTTTGGTTTTGTTATGTTGTTTCTATTTCATTTATAAATTTGATTTGTTGGTAAAACTGCAAAAGCACTATTATTTTAAGAAGTATATGTCTAGACTTATGCCTGAGTTCTATTATGAGGAAAATAATTGGAACCTTCATTGGTGGCCCACAAAAATATTTTTTATTCTCTAGATAAGAACTACATATTACCTTAATTTATGGTGGAGAAGAGGGCAAAATAAGATCTGTGCTTTAAAATAAATATTTCAGCCAATACAGAGAATGGATTGAAGGGGAGCAGGGAGACCAGAGAGAAGTAATTATATTGTCTAGACCAGATAATATAGGACCTGAATCAAGACAGCAGTGGTTGGAATGGAGAAGTAGACAGATTCTAGGAGACAATTTGGTGCAATAATAATCTCTTGTTACTACTAATGATGATGATCATTTAGCAGCAGAGAAGTTGTACCTCTGTGCCAAATGCTTCTGGGGTCTATAGAATTCAGGCCAGAAATTAGTAAAGGGGCAGTTTGTCAAGCTTATTGCCTTGTAATAGTTATCCTCAATGGGTATTTGTTGATTTGGTTTGATTACTTTGTGTGGAATACAAACCAATTAAACCCAAGCCATATCTTCACAGAGAGGGAGGTCTATGTAGACAACACAACAAGGGAAATTTTCAAAATATCTCTACCTTATCCTCATAATTCAGGACAAGAAGGCTGATTCAGAAGATAGTGGTCAGGAGGGCAGCAGAGAAGATTGGTGATGGGAAGATGATTAGCCAGAATTTTATTTCTCTGAATACTGTATGTCTTGAGAACTACAGTGTGAGAGAAATCACCAAAGGGAAAGGTTGTTCCCTCTTCACAAATATGAATGAGTAAATGGCAATTCCTGTTCATTAAAATTCTATGGAGATAAAGAATGAAAATTTGTAGATAATTAGCCGATTTCTCTATTTGCAGAACTCGGCTGAGCATTCATAAAGAATGGGCTTGCTATCGATGCATGTGATCATCATCTACAAATGGAAAAATCTGCTCATCACCATTAAAGAGGACTTTTCATGTCATTTGCTTTGAAGCATTAACAAAAGGAAATATACAATTAGAAGGAAGGATACCGCTTCTCTATTCACTGCCACTGACTTTGCCTCAGACACAGCATAATCAGAAAAAATACTATTGTCTCCAATTTTGAAAACAGAGTAGCAAGATAACAGAGAACCTCCACCTTGATGACTTCTAAACATCAGGTCTTTATTAGTAGGTGCCAGGATGACCCCAAAATGAAAAGGTGGTACCTAAAATTAGATTAATTTTAATCTAATCTCAAATTTGTAAAATACCATGCACTTTTCCAGTCATATCATACTTATGCCATGTATTGTAATTGAACCTTCACAAGCTAAGGGGAGCGTTTGTTAAATCTGTGACAGTCCACACTCTTAAAGTCTTGTTTCTATTCTTCCTCTAGCCTTGAATGACTCACAAATCTACACTGGGCTCCTCCTTAGTCTTCAACCTTGGCCAGATCAAAATGATATATTTTATCTGAAGCCACCTCTGATATATACTTGTCTCTCGGAATTAATCCTTGTTTTCTCTGCCCTCTCAAAATTCACAAGTTATTACAGACTCCTTCTAATTTACTGTTATTTTTATTAATCTTGGCTGATAAGAAACTGAAGGTAGTGACTGTACCTTGTCATTTTTCCTGGACTCTTCCAGGGCACTGAGCAAAGACAGCTCCAAAAACTCAACCAGTTTTCCAGCTAACAGAGATATTCCATGTATGTTTTGCTTCGTTTTGATACTTTCAGAAAATCTATGGTACATCAGGTCAGCTATGATTTATTCTAATTTAATAATTAAGATAGAGAAGTCTCAAAGTATTATCACAAGACCCCAAAGCACATCATTTATAGGTGATATGGTAAAAGCCATCAGGTTTATCTGATGTCAAGATAATAGTACTCTCTCCTTTACACCATTTGGGCAAAGCTGGAAACATGAATATCAATGGCACCACAGGTTTGAGCCTTGGTTTATCTTTTCTCAAGTCCTTTTCTGTTCCATTACTCAGAAAGTTCAAAAGGTCTTGTTGTTCTTGTTGTTTTACAACAGAACATATTTCATTTTTGTATGCTTCCAATACTTTCATTTTCTTGAAGTAAGAGGTGGTGTGTATTTGGAAAAAAAACACTGAAAATAAAATAAAACTTAAAAACAAAACAAAACATAAGGCAATTTTATTGTAAAATTAAGATGGACCGTAAAGATAAGTAAAGACCTCTCAAGTTCTTACAGAATTAGGTCTGACAATCACAATCCTAATATCCATTGTATTATATAGGATAAGATGTAAGTGAAGATATTCCAAAAGACGGTTTAAATGAGTTACCATTTCTTTGTCAAAGAAAGTTCAGAGGACAGCAGAACATGCCATGGTAGCCTTCCAAATTCCAACTCACAGTTTCAAATGTTGAGGTAGTTATTGCCATTGAGACTGTACTGGGCATGTGGTGATGGGTAAGTCCTCAACTATACAAGGGAGAATCCTCACATAATAAGGATGTTTTGAGAATCAACTGGGATAACATACTTTTTTGGTGTCTAATACACAGTGGGCACTTGATAAAGCTTATTGTTTAGTGTCAGTGTTGTTATTTGTTATAGTAATGGTGGTGGTTGTATCTTCGTCTTTTCCCTTCTTTCCCTTTTCTACTTATTTTTATACTTCTCACTTCTTAAAACCGAATTACATAATATACTTTCTTAGATAAGGGTTTTAACATCAAAGATAGAGTGAATCATTCAATCAAGTGTTCAAGAAATTCTTAGTCAACGTTTACCTGAGACTCCCACCAGCAATAATTTCCACCCCTCCACCTCATAATAAGGCACTACCCAACATGTCCAGAGCCTTAGTAATTATGATACCCAGTGGGTTAGATTCTGCCACTTTTACTAGACTCATTCTTATACCAGTTCTTTAATTAATGTAAAGAAAGAAGTGAATGTCAGGTGCAGGGTATGAAGAGAGTCAGTTATATATATTCTTGAATTATAAACTGCTCACTCCTCCAGTGGATAGTCATGCTAGGTTCTTCTTCCTTCCCTGTAGAAGCTTACCACAAAAAACTATTTTTTTTTAATTTAAATTAACTTAGTGTCTCTTGTTGCTTAGTTTTATCTGTTCCTCCTAAGAATGCAAATTCTGACCTGTATCCATACCATTTTTTTCTAGATTTCTCCTTTAATTCCCTTCTACTTAAGACTAATGATATGTTTTCTTAGAATGAGCCACATTTCTATTCTTTTTCCTCATAATAGCTGTCAATAACTTCAGTGTCATGGTATCTTTTTATTTTTTTAAAGATTTTATTTATTTATTTATTTGACAAAGAAAGAGCAATCATAAGTAGGCAGAGAGGCAGGTGGGGGGGCGGGGGGGGGCGCGGGGAGCAGGCTCCCCGCTGAGCAGAGAGTTCAATGCAGGGCTTGATCCCAGGACCCTGAGATCATGACCTGAGCTGAAGGCAGAGGCTTAACCCACTGAGTCACCCAGGCACCCCAGTGTGATGGAATCTTGAGCAAAGTTTAGGTTAAGGGAAAGAGGATTACAATCTTACTCTAGTATTTGGAGTTTGGGATCCATGAATTTCCAGGGACACTATTCAAATGATTTCTTTTGAGAACTATCCATTTTTAAATACTCACTTTTTTCTGAGTCACTTTCCCTGTACCATAATGTCAGTTGTCATTTATCTCAGACTGTAAGATAGATAATGCTTTGCCATGTGATACTTTAAAATAGTTTTGCTCCACGAAACCCATATGCTAAATGAAAGAGTCTTCTTGGTTAATTTTTATCTCTCACAATCTACAGGAAAAAATTGATAAATATTAAGTGTCTAATAAAAGTCCCTTTATGAAAGTATTAAATGATAGACAAGGGATCAATAAACTAAAGTCCCCCACCCTGGTTCTCTAGCAGTGGTTTGGGTAATTCCATGGTTTAATGATGTCCCATGAAGAAGTTTTCAAGTTGAGATTAGAGAGCCATTCTCGGAAAAGAAAAAAAGCATATAATCCCATTATATCTGCCATTCTAAATTATTTATGGGCTAAAAAAGTACTTTCAGTGAGCTGCGAACTGAAATAAAAAATCATGTCCATCCAATACTTCAAGGTAAATAATAAACAATTCCATATTCTTCCAAGGTTTATTTATGAATTACAGTCTAGGAAAACAATGATGGTCACCAACACTTGATCTTCATAAAGTAAAATTTCCTTGCTAAAATTAAGTGACCCCCTACTTATTCTCTATATCTGACCTTCCAGTCAGCTTTCCTAGAGCTGGCTTCCCTTAGAAAAGGAATGAAGAAATTTGATCAAACTTAAAATCAACTATCGGTGAGATACTTTCTCTGTCATTAGACATTCAGCTTCCTTGAAGCAGTCATGGGGTCTATTTCTTGCTGCTTCCTTGGAGCTTAGAAGAGTGTTCAGCACATAGTATATATTCAATAAATTTTTATGAAATAAATTAATACACACAAATAGAGTCATAAAAAGCGATACAGGTACCTATTTAAATATATTTTTAAAATCTGTATATTATTACATCATTTTCACAACCAAAAATTATTCCAATCCTCACAACAAACTTATATAGTTAGAAGAGGCAGCTAATGTTATGATTATGTACATTTGCAGATGACGAAAATGAGGGCTGAAAATATTTCCCTGAGGTTAAGAATCTATTTACTAGCAGAACTGAGACTCCAACTAAGGCTTTCCTAGTCTTCTTCTGGTGATTCTTTTCACTAGCTTCCTCCCACCTCTCAGATTTGGTCATTCAAAGTGGAACCCAGGATGGCTTCCTGGATCAGCTTGACCACACGTGCCTCTCTCTGGTCCCCTCCAGAGACATCCTGGGCCACCCTGAGCTTCCTCCAACCAGAGCATCCTTAATTGCTGAAAAACACAGCACTGCTGAGCCTACTCATCAGCCAGTTGGCACTTTTTCAAATGAGCCACTGAATGGCAAATGCACAGATAACACTGGGATAAAATGAGCTCCTCTTATTGATTTTCCAAACCAATATGGCACGGGTGCTCCCTCTTTGTGCCATCTCCTCCCTCTGCCTGGAGGCATTCTCCGCCCGTTCATCATTTTAATTAGACATTACACCTGGCACAAATGCTGAGTTGATTAACCTTAAAGGAGCTGAATAGGTTCTGTGATCGTTAACACGGGGCCCCTGACATATTATAACTCATGTTAACATGTGCTGTTGCACAAACTCACAGCTTCTTCAGCCCACTTTCCAAAGCTGCCGTGCAGGGTAATAGCATCTACTGAGAGCGCTTCACGAAGTGTGCTCCCATAATAACGCCATGAAAAGCAAGATTTAAAAGATGGATTGGTGTGGACTCTGCAGATACCACTTTTTAATGTTTATATAAATGCACCTTCTGTGTCAAGGGCGGGGATCAAACTGGTGGTCTTTTGTGTTGGGAGTACTGAAAAGGAAGGAACACTGCTTTTGGAGGTGGAAAACATGGGGTTTCATCCTGTGCTGACTGTGATCTCCAAACAGTCTCTTAATTTCACTGAGTCTCAAACTCGCATGGAAAATGGGAGACTGAAAAGAACACGAAGGTTTCCCCGCATTGTCTATAACTGGGGCCCATCAGCACACCTCTCATCTAGGGTGGGGATCCTAGAGACAGTACACAGAGAACACTAGCCAATCCTTATTCTTTAATCCAGGTTAAGTACTTTCTGCCTCAAATAACTGATCCTTGCTGGTAAGATAGTTTCAGTATGCCATAAAGATGTCAGGAACCCCCTTTCCTCTCCCTGACAAGCCACACACATCAGCCCTTAACATCCCATCCTGACTTCATGCCTTCACCTCTCCAGAGCTAAAGCATCTCCCTAACACAAGTCACACCTGTACTTCACCTCCTATTATATCCGGATGGAAAGACAGACAAGAAATAAGTCCAGGAGGAGGAAAAAGGAACTTTTTAAAGATCCTTTAATGCTCTCAAGAAAGCTCCCTCCTTTCAGTTTAAGGAAAGGATTGCTTTTTTTGGGCAGGTGTGGGGTTCAAGTTATAGATCTATTCCTTTGGTTTGCTCAGAGGATCAGAATAATTGGCCAGTTAGATTGAGTTTCAGGAGAACAGGGACTGTTTTTAACCTATTTTTGGGGTATCTCTAATAGCAAGAGCAATGCCACACCCACAACGGACACAAAATACGTGTTGATTGAATTGCTTAAAATAGTTGGGATTTCAAACACAAGCAAAGAGTGATGAAAAATATATCCACATCTGAATATTTTTATTTCTCAAATAGCATTATTTTGGTGGCAAATTATTCCAGTTTACTTTTGGCCAACTATTCCACTTATAATTATTATTGGATAGGGGAAGGAACTCCTATCTTAGAAAGGCAATCTGTCTCACTTGTTAGTCCTGTGTGCTGGTATTAGATCTGGGTTTTCTTAGCTGTGTGACTTTGTTCAGGTGACTTGTCTTCTCTGAACCTTGTTTTCTTCCTTATTAAGTTTTTGTGAGAATTAATTGAGCTAATATGTGTAAAACCCTTGGCATAGAATCTAACACAGTCAATACTAAGTAAATAGCACTTCATTTTAACATTAAAGTGAGAAAGAGAAAAAAAATGAAGTAAAGAGAATTCCGTGAGTTACTGTCTATCAAGGCTATAAGTAAGCAGAGGGTAGGAAAAAGTTAAGTTTCCTTGCTTTGCCTTAAAATACAGGGAGAATTCAGTCTCTTTGGAAGTTCCTGGAAATGAGAATTTGTGTTCTGACACAATGATCTTATTTCTTATATTCTTGTCTGAGAATCAAAGGCAGGGCCCAGAAGATAGGCCTATGAGCACCTCTTTTTATCTGTCGAAACTTAAAGACTTCAAAGATGGCCCACTTAAACAAAATCCCTGACCTCTCGTCCTTGTCCATTTCTGTAGAAAGGTCATCCTCTCTCTGGCTTAAGGCTTGTGGCAAGCGGAGAAACATCCAGCCTTGCAGGAAAGCTTCACAGATTGGTGCCTTCACTATGCTCAGTTAATAGGCTTCATCTTGGAGGAATATAGGAAGTGGGATCACTTAAAGAACTCTCGTCATGCTACCACTCTTGCTGAAGAAATGTTCATATTTTCCTTGATTGCCATAGTACATACC
Organism: Enhydra lutris kenyoni; assembly: GCF_002288905.1. NCBI lineage: Eukaryota > Metazoa > Chordata > Mammalia > Carnivora > Mustelidae > Enhydra > Enhydra lutris. Next base: position 24,853,974 of record NW_019154097.1, on the reverse strand, counting down.
CAGGACCACAGCTCCAGTGTCACCAACTCAGGGTGTTCTCCTGGACACCTACCAACACCCTCTTAGGTAAAAATGCTCCAGTGTCCTCCAATGCATAGCATACATTTCTGTTTTAATACCTGCCATCTGGCTATGATCATTTGGCTACTCCCTGTATCCCTGATTTGACTGTAAGCTGGGATTCGTCCATACTTTAATATATTAATCTTTGCCTTGCTCACACCAAGCACAGAGCTTGACACTGGGGAAAGTTTCAAAGATAGATTTTTTTTTTTTTTTGCTACAGAGCACGTGGTCTTATATGCAAACAATGAATCTTGGAGCACCACATCAAAAACTAATGACGTACTGTATAGTGACTAACATAACATAATAAAAAAATTTTTTTTAATTTTAAAAAAAGAATTTTTTTTGAATAACCAAAGAAGTAAACATGTTAACCAATTAAACAAGATGGTGCATTGGGAAAGATATACTTTCTGCTGAATAACAACTGAGATCATATACTGGCTCTTCCACCAACTGACTATATGACCTGTCCAAACTATCCAGTCTCTCCAAATCATAGCTTTATCCTTTGTAAAATAAGGATAAATACACAAACTATATGAGTTATTAAGCTGTGGTCTCTCAGCTCCATTCTTTATTCTTTACTGTGGAAAATATTTATTTTCTTTGCCATCTGGAGGTGGAGATGCTGGGAGAGGCATCAAGACAAGAGGTGGAAGAGAAGACACAATCCATCCTATGTAGTTCTTATTCCTGCCATTCTTACTCAGTACCCCTCATTCCCTCTGGCTGCAGTAAGGTGCTCCTGCAGAAGCTGGTTCTGGTTGGCAGTGCCCCAACACCTTCAGAAGCAGCTTCACCACATGTCCGGAGCTACCAGCCTCTGCCAGTCAGTGGCTCTTCCTTAGTGGTCTTAATCCCAGCTTTATGGAGGCCTCTGTCAAGCTTTTTAGTTTTAATAATTCTAACTTCTTTACTTCTGCCCCTGCCCCAGAAGAGATACCTCAATCCTATTTAATTTCCCATCCCACTTTCCTCTCTTTAGTTCTCCATAATATGACAAACAGATTTCATATTAAATTCTCTCTATTTAAGTGACTGGCATCGTTTCTAACTGGTCTGACTGAACCATGACTGATAGCCTCACCTTGTAGGATTGTGGTATGTGCGAGATATATCCCCACCATCAGGCATTCAATGCAATGCTCTACTTGCAGAAGTGACTTGTAGAAGTGACTTAATAAACAGCTATAAATTACTATTAGTTAGAATGTAAAATTTACCATTTTAACCACTTTTGAGTGTACAACTCAGTGGCACTAAGTGCACTGACACTGTTGTATACCCATCACTACCATCCACCTCAAGAACTTTTCATCTTCGCAAACTGACACTCTGTACCCATTCAATAATAACTTCCCTTTCTCTCCTGCCCTCAGACCCTGGTAACCACTGTTCTACATTCTTTCCCCACAAATTTGAGTATTCTAGGTACCCCACAGAAATGGAATCATTGTGTCTGAATTCAATGAGCACAATGTTTTCAAGGTCCCTCAATGTTGTAGAATGCATCAGAATGTAATTAACTTTTTAAAAGATTTTATTTATTTGAGAGAGAGAGAGAGAGAGAGAGCACATGCTGGGGGAGGGGCAGAGGGGGAGAGAGAGAAGAAGACCTCCTGCTGAGCAAGAAGCCCCATGCAGGGCTTGATCCCAGGACCCCAAGATCATGACCTGAGCCAAAGGAAGATGCTTAACTGAGTCACCAAGGTGACCCCAGAATGTAATTAATTTTTTAAGGACAAATGATACTCCTCTGTATGTACATATTGCATTTTGTTTCTTTATTCATATCTCAGTGGATATCCCAGTTGTGTCTACCCTCAGACTACTGTGAATAATGCTGCTATGAACACAGGTGTACAAATATCTGTTCAAGTCCTTGTTTTCATTTCTTTCACAGAAGTGGTATTGCTGAATCATGGGGTAATTCTATGTTTAACTTTCTGAGGAATCACCATACTCTACAGAGGTTACAAGATTTTTCACTCCCACCAACAATGCTCAAGGCTTCTAATTTCTCCACATCCTTGCCAACACTTTCTATCTTCTGGGATTTTTTTGGGTAATAGCCACTCTAATAAATGTGAAGTAGTGTTTGTGATTATTGCTTCTGTTGTTTTGTTCCAATTCACAACACCCTGAAAAGAAAAAGTCTCCCATTTTAAAACTGAACACATGCTGTCACTTCAGAACTGGAAAGACTAGGCGAAGAGGAATAGCTTAATTGATGGTATCACCACTGTAATTCTGACATGCTCACCTCTATTATGTTTGCAAGGAATGCATAAAATCTTTTTTTGTTTGTTTGTTTCCTTTATAAAACAGGTATGTCAGAATTGAAAATGCTCTGATAAATTTGGAGGGAGAGCATAATATATTAACCAAAAACATAAGAGAAAAAAAACAATCTAACTCTCATTTGATTTTATAGCTTTATCTTACTTAGTTAAATTCAGTTTGATCTGATAAAAGTTACCAACCATCCAATAATGCACCAGAGTCTATATTATATACAGATTCAATCAGAGAGGAACTTGCCCCCCACCACCTGCAAGAGATCACCACCAGATAATACCAGACAGACAATTTTGACTATTGACGTATGTCTAGGATATGCCATTACAAGGCTCACAGGAAATACTCCACTTACTGACTCTATGAATTCTAGTCTTAAAACCTGTCTCAGTATGCCAGGGTACCGCTTCTCATCCTGCCTCCATATATCAGAAGCATCTTACTTAAGCCAGATCTTGAGGACATGATGAGGAGAACAAAACAATATTTTTATTTTTTTAAGACTTTACTTATTTTATTTTAGAAAGAGAGAAAATGAGTGGGGGGAGAAGAAGAAGGGGAGGGAGATGAAGAGGAAAGAAACTCAAGCTGACTGTACGTTGAGCATGGAGCCTGTTGCAGGGCTCTATCTCATGACCTTGAGATCATGACCTGAGCAGAAATCAAAAGTTGGATGCTTAACTAAGTCACCCAGGTGTACCATCAATATTTTTAAAAGTAGCTTTTGAAATCCTTTTAAAGCAAAGACAGTCTTTGTTCAGGAAAATACCCTGAAGATCTTCCTGGGATTGTTGATACTGTCTTGAAGACATAGGGTTTTAGAAGCCTAGGAAACCAAGAAGTAGCTAAACTAATTTGGACAGAAACTGTGAGATGAAAGTAAAAATGGAAAATAAAGAAGAAAGGAGTAGAGAGAGAGGAAATGAGACAAAGAGCAACCAAGAAATGTGCTATGAGGATGAACACTGACAAGCAGAAAAAATGAGTGGTCTTTCAGAAACAGAATAATTCAATTTTTAAGGTTGTGTGTGTGTGTGTGTGTGTGTGTGTGTTTGTGTGTGCTGAAATAGAAATTCCTTTTATGATTTGATTCTTCAATAAAGTTATCTACACATATACAAGCCTGTCTTGAGATTTTTGTTTTATTCCTCTTTTTAGAAATCAAAGGGAAAAAATTGGCTTCCACATCTAAGTTGATCCATAGCAGAACAACAGGGAGAGATCATAATACAGGATGAGAAAATGTTCCCTAAATTGTTTTAGTAGAAGCAGAAATTCACAACCAAAGAGGGTCAAGATAAAGGAAGATCCCAGGAAATTCTCACACACACACACACACATACACACACACACACACACACATAGGGGAGAAACCATCAGAATAGCTACAACTATGGCATGTATATTTGAATTATTATTGCTTTGTTTTTTTTTTTTAAAGACAAGGTGATTGTGTGCAATTGGAATATCTAAGAATATCTGAGATCCCAATACAATAGGTTGTGTAAGGTAGTGATAAGAATCACAGAATTTAGATTCAGTAAGAATCAAGTTAATTTCTTATTTTTGCCTCAGGGTTTTTGGACACATTAATTCTCTGAACTTCAGTTTCCTCACCAGTTACACCAATAATTATGTCAACCTTCTGAGGTGTCTTGAAAATTCAATAAAATGATGCAAATCAAACCAAGAGGTGAATCTTGACTTCACCCATAAATCACAGCTGTCGTTTCTCACTCTTTTTGGCTTATTCACCATACGATTTATGTTACAGTCCTGTTAACTCTCATCCTTCCAGGAAGATGAACACCTACTAAATAAAGCAAGTTCTCTCTGCACACTTTTGCTAATATATAGTGAACATTTTTTTTTTAAGTACTTGCCTCCCTACAGGACTGTGAGCTCCCAGGGAGATGGCAGTACCTAATACATCTGTGTGCCATCAGCAGTTGTCAGACTCTATTGGCCGTAATAGATGTCCACAGCAGATATGCTGACCAGATGGATGGATGAAGAAATGAATGAATCCTGACAGACGATGAGCTATAATCCATGCTCACCTGGTGCTGGCATTTCAGAGGAATTTAGGAATGTATAAACTGACCCAGAGACTTTTAAACATGGACTTTAAAGTTCTTTCTATGCTGACCCTGCCGGCTCCTAAGTTTCATCTCCCATCGCCTTTCTGCAGGGTTCTATTCCCCATCAATTCTGACTGTAGTGGAAATAATAAGCACTTTTACCTGCGTTATCAACTTCCATCTCTCCCCTCCTCATTAGTCCTAGTTTCCATGATTGGTTCCTGTGGTTCTGGGCCATAGTTCTGGTTTTGCAGTTGGGCATAGGACCTAAGACTGTACTACAGAGTGAATCTTAGGACTTCACTTGCAAAGCTAGAAGACAAAACAGATCTTTGTCTCTGGACCCTATAATTCATAGATATGAATCTTGGAGGTGCCATGGTCAGTCTTGCTTGCATGAGGAAAGCCAGGTTAAAGAAAGACAAAAGAGGAGGGAAAACTCTGGCATCACATGGAGAAATGATGCCAAATCCAAGATGGCATCATGAAACTCTAATTCAAACTATTTTGAGGTAAAAAACCATCTCATTTATTAAGTTATGTGATAAAACAAACTTTGGTTATAGTTCATTTATCATATAAATCAGCTGGAGATGGGCATTCTATTGGTTGAAACTGGAAAATTAACTGATAGAGGGAGGCTATTGTTTTTGATCCCTGTTGGTCTTTCTTTTAACCTATTTTCTCTTGTGATAGGATACCTATTTTCTTTTTTTTTTTTTAAGTAACATATAATGTATTTATTTTCAGGGGTACATGTCTGTGAATTATCAATCTTACACAAGTCACAGCACTCACCATAGCACACACCCCCCCCAGTGTCCATCATCCAGCCACCCTAACCTCCCATTCCACTCCCCTCCAGCAACCCTCAGTTTGTTTCCTGAAATTAAGAGTCTCTTGTGATTTATCTCTCTCCCTGGTCCCATCTTGTTTCATATTTCCTTCCCTTTCCCCCACGACCCTCTGCCCTGCTTCCCAAATTCCTCATATCAGAGAGAGCATATGATAATCATCTTTCTATGATTGACTCATTTTGCTTAGCATAATACCCCCTAGTTCCATCCATGTCATTGCAAATGGCATGATTTCAGGGTTTTGATGGCTACATAGTATTTCATTGTGTGTGTGTGTGTGTGTGTGTGTGTGTGTGTATGAGATATATATATATATCACATCTTCTTTATCCATTCATCTGTTGATGGACATCTAGACTCTTTCCATAGTTTGGTTATTTTCATTTTGGAAACTATTCTTTCTCCCTAATGGTCTTGTGAATTTTGTCCCACCTCCCCCACAATAAATCAGAGCCCTGAGGATGAGAGGGTCATCCAGGAGTTAACTAACTGGGGACACAATGGAAACCTGAAGCTTCCCCATGGAACCCTGCACTACAAGAAGAGAACTCATTCAATAATTAAGTTTACAAACCAAAAACTGCAATGAATGTAGATGAATAAGGTCCTGATGACATCATTCAACACCTAGCTCCAATTGTTTCTGAAGTGAGATCTGTCCCTTGCAATCTCCAACTACAAGAGCCAATAAATTCCTTTACTGGCTCAAACTAGCTTGAATTGAATTTTCATCTTTTGTAGCTAGAATGACATTAGTGAGGATAATGAACCTCTCATAGATACTTCAAGTTCTTTTAATGGATTCCTGCCTCAGTGCTCTTGCATATGCTATTCCTGCCCTCTGGAAGGTAGTATTTAAATATTTAGTTTTTGTAGCATAACAGAACCTCCCAAAATTCAGTTTGGACAACACTTTTATTTGTTTCATGATTCTATGTTAGAAATTTGGAATAAGCCAACCTGGATGGCTCTTCTGGTCTTGGCTAGAATCACTAATGCAACTCTGCAGCTAGGTCCTCTGCTTCTAGGCTTGCCTGGCTATTATCTCAAGTGATTGAAACAGCTAAGCCACATGGCTTTTATCATCCGGTAAGGTAGTCTACACTTATTTGTATGGTGGTCTCAGAATTCCAAAGAGAAAAATGGAAGCTTGCAAGGTACCTTGAGGTGGAAACTAAGAACTGATACAACATTGCTTCTTCGTATTCTCCTGGTCAAAGTGAATTCTAAGGAAGCCACCTTGCATCCATGGAGGAAGGGAAGAGGAAGGAAAAAGGTAGACATTACTGCTTTATGAGAAGAGATACAGAGTCTAATTTCCAACAGTCTTAGATATAGGGGAAGGAATGATTGCCACCACTGTTGCCAATTACCTAGCACAAGGTCTAACTAGTAAATTTTTCTTTACCCTTTAAAACACTGCTCAGGTGTGACTATGTCTTCAAAATATTTCCTGAGCACATGTCTGAGAAAAATTCATTTTATTTGACACATAGTTAGCATTCATGAAATATTTTGTGAATAAATGAATGAAGGAATGAATTTCTTCTCCGTGAAAACTTATTCATACTGTTACTATTACACATATTACCTTTCATTACAATCATCTGTCTTTCTTTTAGAGTGGAGAGCTTTTTGATGAAAAAGGCTATTATATATTTTTCATCTTGCTTTTCCCAGTGCCCAGTACTCTTGTTTGCAGAGGAGGCATATAATTGTGTCAATGAACCCATCTCTGCCTAGACTGAACTTTAGTTTACCATCCTTCTTACCAAAAATGACCTGCTGATGTGGCCAGAGACTGTTCACTGATGAATCAGATTACATTAGTGGTTCAGAACCACAAAAAGTATAAAACTCACAGTAGATAGTTAATCATAATGAAATTAGCTCAGTGAGTCTCCATCTAAATCAAATAAAATATCCGTTTTATAGGCTTATGAACAGATAGATACAATCATTCTTGCAACCAAAAGAGAGCTAGGGAGAGAGCAAGTGCCAGCAAGGATGTGAATGGGCTGATGTATCTTTGTGTGTCACCAGAGGTAAGAAAATAAATAAATAAAGACTCACGTAAATGAATTGCAGTGGTTTGGTTTAAACTAATCAATCTGTGACTGGGTGGATGATGGAATTCAGTAGGCTGTGCCAGAGAGTGGAGAGAAATAAATAAATTCTTTCATTTCAGATGGAGAAATTATCAATGATAAATGAAATCTGATGAGAGACTAAGCCAACAATTTGTAACACTGAATTTTTTGTTTACTTTTTCTTTGTCATATATATGTGTGTTTGTATGTGTGTGTGTGTATGTATATGTGTGTATGTGTGTGTATACATTTACAAACATAATTCTAAAATATATATTTACAGACTTTTAAATTAAGTCCCTATTTTGGCATTTAACCAACATGAAAAAAATGCTTAAAAGAGTTCCTCCATCTTTGTTCATATGTGTGGGTAAATGGCAGGGTAGAAGTTAGAAGTGGGGCAAAAAGGGATAAATAAAAGTTGAAAGGTTGAAGAATTCTTGTACAGGAAGATAGAGGTGACTTCAGATATCAATGACCTCGGTAAAGATAATTGATTTAGTACTCACTGTGTGCTGCACACTGTTCAGCACCCAGGATACTCAATAAATCTTAGCTCATTTCTTTCAGATTTAAAGATTATGCTACCATGATGACCATTTTGTAGTAGACTGCCAACACCAAAATCTGGGGAAACAGTGCTAATGTTTGTAGTTCCTCAACTTTTATTACCCATACTGGCCTTTGTACTGATTGTAGTAATCATAATGATAATAAGTAGTATCCTCACTTCTATGGCTTATACAATTTTGTCATGAGTGTTATTGTACCTTAATGCTCACTACTGGGCCATCCAGAAATTAATATACCCATTTTATAGATCGGGGAAAAAATAGGCTAATTAACATGGCCAAGATCACAAAGCTACATTTACATATATAACTGATCCATACCACTGGTTGCTTTATTTGCTTTGGGTAGCCATGTTAAGCACATCAAATATTGGGGGGAAAAAAAGAGTTGATTAGGATATTAAAACATATGTCCCAGAAAAAATTTTTTTTACAATTTTTTCTACCAGCTTAATTCAGTGAAATACAGTTCAAATAAAATTTTATGAATATAGATTAATTCCCTTGCTACTATCTCTTAACGTCCTCTGTAATTCATTCTCTATTGCCATACTGGTCTATTGCCTTTCTGATAATTTCTTCTCCCTGGTTAAAAATATCCAATGGCTTCCTTGGGGCACCTAGGTGGCTCAGTCAGTTAAGCCTCCGACATTTGGTTTTGGCTCAGGTCATGATCTCAGAGTCATAGATCAGGACCCAGCTTGGGTTCTGTGCTCAGTGGGGAGTCTGCTTGAAGACGCTTTCTCTCTGCCCCTGCTCCCACTATCATGTGCACACTCTCTCTAATAAAGAAATCTTTTTTAAAAATATCCAGTAGCTTCTAATTCATTTTCTAGAGTTTAACAATTCAATCTCCCTAGCAGAGCATTTAGACCTCATAATTATTTCCTGTTTCTAAACTAGCCATACTGTTGCTCAAGTCCTTGATTTTACAAGCTTTTCTCTCTTATCCACTGGGCATATGTCTAAGCTTCTTTCAGGCTTCTACATGAAAATCATATTCATGTACTCAGTCATTAAGTCAGTCACATGCTTATTCCTTTATTACCCCTTCATTCATTAAACCAATGTTTATTGAATACCAATTGTGTACCAAGCACCAACATATACAGTGTACAGATGCTAGAGATGTAGCAATAAAATGCAAAGACAGAGTCTGTGATACTGGAGAAATCCCTCTCAAGCCATGCTTGATTCCTGCTAGCCACAGTTACTTCAGTCTCTCTGGTCTTATAACTCCCTCTTTTGAGCACCACAAATCTAATTACTATTAAGATGTTTTACCATACAGCAGATACTTTGTGTAAATATATTTCTCTGACTTCAGATTGTCAGCCATTCAAAAGATGAGATTCACCTGTTAAGCTACTTCACTGCCTAGCACTGGGCCTTGCATATATTAGGAGTTATATAAATGTTCATTCAGTGAATTAATTATAAAATTGACTCTGTCTTCACATTTTCAGTTCTTCTAGTGAGTACCATATGGCTAAAAGTTCAAGTTTTCAAATGAGGCATCAAAGGTTCAAATACTGGCTCATCCATACACTAGTTGTATGACCTCTACTGTGTTATTGAACCAACGTAAGCCTTACAAATGTTAAGTATTTTTTAACGTATACAGCAGGTATACATTTTTAATGTATACACATACATTTTATGTATATACATATGTATACATGTACATTTTATATGTATATGCATATTTTATATGTACATATACATACATTTTATGTATACATATACATACATTTTATGTATATACATACACATTTTTACGTATACAGCAGAAAGTAGCACCTCTGCATAATTACTTGATGCAGATTAAGTAACTATCCAATATATGATTTTTTATCAGTACAGCTGATACACAACATGCATTAGATAAATGGTAGCTAATATTATCAAAGAAAAGGAGGCATTTATGCATTGTCACAAGACAGATTTAAAATAGCAGTTGCTAAATATCAAGCTTGTGGGTGAGTAGTAGAAAATTCCAGATTTTAGATTTCACACAAGCAAGAGTTTTGGTTTTTTTTTCGCCTCGCACATGTGCTCTGGCTTTGTTTGTCTACTTCTTAAGACTGAGAACCCTTAGTATAGCTGGGAGTCCTCCACATCATCCTCCTCCTGCGCCACCCTCACTTCTGTTCTAAGAGGTCCATCTTCAGTGCCCTGAGACAGACAGCGCAGTGATGGAAGTGGGTCTCATTAGCAGGATGGCCCAATTGCGTCCAGCCTTCCCCACACCATCAAAGCAGTGGCGCTTGTTTCACGGGCAGCACAAGAGATGTAGGGGGTTTCCGGATTACAATAAAGATATTTATGTTCAGGGTCATTGGAAGAGGCTTTAGAAGGAAAATATCAAAAGAAGAGAGATCTGTGAAAGCTCTTCCTGAGCGGCATCCTTGGGCTCCTGCTAAATGATGACTCTGTGTAATTAAAATGAACAAAGTGTGTGACGATGTTCTGTCTCCGCAGTCCCAGCACCTTCTCTCTCTCCCCCTTTGTTTAACTGCTTTGTTCATCTGAAACTGGTGTTAAAAAAAAAATAACAGAAATAGAAGTTGAACGTATTCCTGCAGGGTTGTATTTTTAGTAGCTCATCACTCCGCGGAAGGGGCCCGGAGGTTGCAGAGTCTAATTATGAACCGAGAAGGTTGTGTTGGGGAGAGGAGGAACACTGGAGTGGGGTGAGAAGGGTGCCAGGCCGGTGTCAGGGGGTGGGCTGCTTCCTGCTAAACTCCAGCCAGAACCAACCAACAGCTTCTGGGCGTGGAGGATTAACAGAGGCTGGGAAATAAGGAGATGCTCCCCAGTTCAACGTCACTGATACAAGTTTTTGATGGACAAGTTCCCTAACTGGACGTAGGAGGAAAAGCATCCTCTTCATGACGCCACCCCGAAAATGCTATCCCATAGTGAAGTGCTTCCGGAAGGAGATGAATCAAATGAAAACAGACCATCAGGGAGACAGTAAACAGAATGATGAGGAATGGTGCAGACAACCGCATACAGGTGCTCAGAGGGTAACCACAGAGAGGGTGTTGGGATGAACTTTTTATATCTTTATTGATGATCACGAAGAATTAAATAGCACTTGAACACAATTTATTATTGGCGTTGATTTATGAGTTAGCATGTATATTTATAGCTCTTTTATATCTGCCAAGTTCTTTCCCATCATCATTTTTAGTATTTTATGCCTCAAAGACACTACAAGGAAAGTATTCTGGCAGGTGGTGAGAGGTGTGTGCCATTCATCATGTTAGAACTTTGTCTAAGGGTAAACTGAGGCATGTGAGAAGTGGTAAGACAGGTCACAGGGAGATTCTGAATTAAGAACTGGGATAGAAATAAGTGGGTCAAATGAAAAAGAAGTAAAAAAATAAGTGAGTTTATTGATCTAAGTCTAAGAGGACAGAAATAGGCGCTAGGAAATGTGCAAGGGATGCAGCAAAATGAACCAAATTACAACCGGACAAAAGATGAAGAAACCCAGATATTGAGTTGGGGAGCAGGGTTTTGGTCAGAATAACTAAGACTTGATAAGCTCAGCAGGTGCTTTTTAATGCCAGATGACAAAAGTGCTTTATTCTAAAGAAAACACCACTGTGTCCTGCTCTCTCTAGATGAAGCTACAGTAAACAGAGGCCTTATTACAACAGACCATTTTTTTTAAGATTTTATTTATTTATTTGACAGAGAGAGATCACAAGTAGACGGAGAGGCAGGCAGAGAGAGAGAGAGGGAAGCAGGCACCCTGCTGAGCAGAGAGCCCGACGCGGGACTCGATCCCAGGACCCTGAGATCATGACCTAAACCAAAGGCAGCGGCTCAATCCACTGAGCCACCCAGGTGCCCCACAACAGACTGTATTTTAAAGCCCCTAATTAATACTTCTGGGTTGGCTTATTTCACATACAGGCTCAGAGTAGGCATTTATCAGGTGATTATTGCATGAATGAAGGAAGGAAGGATACAAAGTTACAGTTAACAAGCAACATGGAAGAAAACAAGTATTTTCTCTATTGCTTTCTTTAAAAAAAAAAAGCTTTTATTTATTTGAGAGAGAGAGTGTACACGCATGAGCGGGTGGAGAGGCAGAGGGAGAGGAAGAAGCAGACTCCCTGCTGAGTTGGGAGCCCCGACTGAATGCCATGCCCTCAAGATCAGGACCTGAGCTGAAGATAGATGCTTAACCCACTGAGCTACCCAGGCATCCCTTGCTATTGCTTTCCTGATGTCTAACTTACCTATTGTTGCATACTAAGCCAATTGATGGCTTAATCAACCATCATTTAGTATTCTTCATGAGTGTATGCATTGATTGGTTCTGGTTTTGTTGGTCCAGGTAAGCTTGACTGATTTTAACAGAGCTTGCTTGTGTGTCTATGGTCAGCAGGCAGCTTGGCTAGAGAGAGACTGGTCTAGGGCCTTATGCACATGTTTGACACTGGCTGATTGCTGGCTGCTATTACAGGGGTGACTGAGCCACATGACTCTTATCCTACAGGCTAGCCCAGGTTGTTCATACAGTAAAGGACTAAGAAAGAACAAAAAGTATGCAAGGTCTCTTAATGCTTAGGCTCGGCTCAGACTGGTGCACTATCATTTCTGCTACATTAATTGCCCACATAAAGTCACAAAGCTAGCTCAAATTCAAGCGAAGTGCAAAGAGACTCCACTTCTTCATAGAAAATGCTGCAAAATCACCTAGCAAAAGGATGTGGAGAGAAATAATTACTGTCTTTTTGCAAACAATCTATCACATCTAGATTAAATTTCTTGACTCTAAAGTGTCCATTAAGATTATACCTGTGTGTGGCACAAATAGAAATTCAACTGAGCTAAATTATGCATCAACTGTATTATAAAATGACTGAATACATGTACTCTAACGTGAACTATATGATTAAGTACAACTGAGGCGGATATGCAAGGTTACAGTATTTTTAGCCTTACAGCTTAATTTGTTGTTGTTGTTTTTTAAAGATTTTATTTATTTATTTGACAGACAGAAAGAGAGAGAGGGAACATAAGCAGGGGGAATGGGATGAGGAGAAGCAGGCTCCACATTCAGCAAGGAGCCTGATGCAGGGCTTGATCCCAGCACCCTGGGATCATGAGCCTAGCCGAAGGCAGATGCTTAATGACTGAGCCACCCAGGTGCCCCTTAATTTGGTTTTCTTACTGTACCACTCACTACCTCTTAACTTTTCCTAATTCTCAATTTCCTAATCTAAAAATGATATTCATACTAGTTCCTACCATATGGGGCAACCATGGAGTGCTACATGAGATAACACTGTATGCTTTAAACCCAGTGAATTAACCAGTCAACATGTACATGGTCAACATGTGTTGGCTATCATTATTGTCTTTAAAGATCATAAAAGTGATGTTCTTATGGGCACTGATAGGAGTAAGTTCTATTACTCCATTTTTTAATTATTTTAATTCCATTTACTTACACATTACTTACACATTAAGCAAGATAAAACTTATCTAGATAGTTTCAAAGTAAACATTAACACCCAAAACCATGCTTCTTCTATATTGACCCAAATTGATAAGACCTATGTGCATTCTTTATCAATCTAGCCAAACTAATAAGGTCTTGGAAAAAGCAAAGTTGTCTCATTTAAAGATTGTGATGGTGTTTTCCCATTCCAGACTGGAGATTATTCTGATTGTAAGGAAGAATGATAGTGTGTAGGATTTCACAGACCTTAAATCAACTCCCCACATGCTTCTGAACTATTTAAGTGCTGTACTTGGTGTGACTTCATGTCTCCATAAGTAACAGCAGGCACACTGAGCAGGCTCAGATCCCATCTTCCCACAAGCCAAGAGACAGAAAAACAACAACAACAACAAAATAGACGGGGAGGAAGGAGAGGGAATTATCATGGATTTGAACCCTAATGAGTGATAATGTTTTCTAATTTGTTCCCATGTCACCTATAATTCCAGGATGCATAGGCATTCTGAAAAACAAAAACCAAAAACCAAAACAAAACCCAAAAACCAAAAAACAGAAATTTCTGTCTGAATAAGTATAACTCAATTATTTAACAAAAATAGAATCTGAGGCTCTGTTAAGTAACTTGTCAAAGAAAATATACCAAATCTGTGGCAGAACCAAGCTTGTACAAGTCTAGAGCCTCAGCTTCCATCAGTGTGAACACAAAATTAGGAAAAATCAGTGTTAAAGAAAATTGTCTTTTTATTTCCTTATCATTGCAAAGCTTTTATGAACAGTTCGCATGATTTCCTTTATCTTACTTTATATATGTATGCATGTGTGTACGTGTGTGTGTTAGAGAGACTTTCTAACCATGTAACCATGTAGTAGTATAATTGAAAGTACATGATTTGAGAGTCTGAAAATCTAGCTCTATAACTTACTTGATTCACCAATTTAGGTCATTACCTTGGCTACTCTTATCTTTAAATTCCTTTTTGGACGGAGATGACCTGGGTAGGCCGATTAAAATTGTTTCAATTCCTATACATTCTGTCTTCTTACCTTGCAAGCTTGCTATAACTACTATTAATTCTTTTTTTTTTTTTTTGAGGAAAAATGAATGTACATGGAGACTTTTTGTATACTACAGAGTGCAACCCAAGCACAAATGGTAATTTGGTTTAAACTCTCAGGACTAGAAGTGTAGCCTGTGGATTTCAGTATCATCTGGGGCTTTTAGTGATAAAGATCCTTAGGCCTCATCTCAGGTCTACTGAATGATGATATGTTAATCTTCACAAGATTCTCAACAGTTAATATGTTGAGCATATTAAGCATATGAGCATATTAAGCATATGAGCACAGCATAAGAAAGGAGGCACTGGGGGCGCCTGGGTGGCTCAGTGGGTTAAAGCCTCTGCCTTCAGCTCAGGTCATGATCCCAGGGTCCTGGGATAGAGTCCCACATCCGGCTCTCTGCTCAGCAGGGAGCCGGCTTCCTCCTCTCTCTCTGCTTGCCTCTCTGCCTACTTGTGATCTCTGTCTGTCAAATAAATAAATAAAATCTTAAAAAAAAAAAAAAGAAAGAAAGGAGGCACTGGTGTATGTTGCATGAATGAGATTTATGGTGCTCTAAATGAACCCTTGAAAGTGTACAGAGCTCTCCTGGTATGTGCATATAGGCACTCTTCCTGGCCAGAAGGCCTATTGCATTTATACGATTGAGGGGAGGTCTGGGAAGTGAAAATATTTAAGTACCAATAGTCTATCTGTTTTTAATTATATGGAGATTTTCTCAATGTCAGAGAAATTTCAAATTTGCTCAACATTTAGTGGGGATTTTTGCCACATAAAAGCAACAGAAGGAGGAAGAGGAAGAGGAGGAATGGGGAGAGAGGAATGGGGAGAAAGATGGGGAAGGGAAGAGAAGAAAAGGGAGGAGGGAGAGGAAAAAAGGAAAGGGGAAGAGGAAAGGAAGAGGGAGAGCTCAAATAATCTACCCTCAGGTGTTGGTGAAGGTGATGGAATTTATCTGAAAGGATACAGGAAGGGGAAGGTGAAGGCCCATCTTTGAGTCTTGAGTCTAGGCAATAATCTCTACGGGAACTTGAAAAAGTTACCTCCCTATCCTGAATCTCAATCTCTGCTTCTGTGAGATAAAGATGCTTACATTATTTCAAAGATTCCTTTCAGTTTTAAGATTCTGTGAATGATTTCTGCTCTCACTAAGCTGTGAGCCAAATCTCTACTCTAGAAGCCAAATTTTATCCCCTCTCGCTGCTTAGACCAGAGGGAGAAAGACAGGTTGTTTCTCTCAGAATTTGATTATGGAGTTGGAGTGGCTGTATTTTAAATACAGGTTAGATATCATAATATGTTCTTTGTAGAATAGAAAGTTAAATGTGGTGCATATACATGCATGTACATATACATACACACATATGCATGCATATAATGGAATATTACTCAGCAATAAAAAAGAATGAAATTCTACTATTTGTGACAACATGGATGGAACTTGAGGGAATTAACCTAAGTGAAATAAGTCATAGGAAAATAAAAGCCATATAATCACACTTACATGTCGAATCTAAAAACAAAAACAAAAAAAGAAGGATGCCTGGGTGGCTTAGTCAGTTAAGCATCTGCCTTCAGCTCAGGTCATGATCTCAGGGTCCTGGGATCAAGTCCTGCATCAGGCTCCTTGCTCAGTGGGGAACCTGTGGATTTCCACAGGCTTGTGTTCACTCGCTCTTTCTCTCTCTCTCTCTGACAAATAAAAAAAAAATCTTTGTAAAGCAAACAAACAAACAAACAAAACCAACCCACAGATACAAGGAACAGATTGGTGGTGCCAAAGACGAGGTGGAGGGGGATGGGTGAAGGTGGTCAAAAGGTACAGAATTCTAGTTATAAAATAAATAAATCCTGAGGGTGTAATATACAGCATGGTAACTATAGTTAACTTTTTTTTACATACTTGAAAGTTGCTAAGAGGGTAGTTCTTAGAAGTTCTCATTAGAAAAAAAGTTGGAAATATGTGTGGTGATGGATGTTAAGCAGACTTCGTGTGGTGATTATTTTATTATATGTATATCAAATGTTACTATATATAATATATATGATATATATTATATATATATCAAATCATATAGAGTGTATGCCTGAAACTAATATAACACTATATGTCAATTATATCTCAATAAAAAAGGAAAGTTATAGACTTGAAAATGAAATAGTTTAAATCCTCTAGATTAAGAGAAAAAATTGGAGCAAGCTTATAGTCTTACTCATCTAACTGTGGCAGGAGAGAATGACAAAATTTCTCCTTGAGATGTTGTTAGGTTGGGACAACAAGAAAAGTAAATAGGAGGAGGTTACCAAAGTACATCCTAAAGAACGCAACAGCAAATCCATAAGAGTTTGAAAGACAAGACTTTTATACTTAAATTTTCAGAAAACTGAGATAAAACCATTTAAATAGCTTTTCTTTTTTGGCAGGATTTCTTTGTTGTACTTACGTGTGACGCCATTTGTTAAAAATGTAAATGATGTGCCTCTTTGTAAACTGGCTTCACCATGAGCACTTTTTATGCATTGATTTTGTGCCTGAGCAGAACTTACTTTGAGAAATGTTATGTGACTTTAGGGAAGTCACTTCTCTTGGTGCCATTTTCTCCTTCTGTACAAATGAGGGGGTTGGCTTAGAAATCTCTAATGTTCTTCCCAGGTATAAGATGGTACAGTTGAATAATGCCTAAAAAAAATACCATTTTGAATTTGGAAACAATAATGAGTCAGTGCAAGACA
Organism: Enhydra lutris kenyoni; assembly: GCF_002288905.1. NCBI lineage: Eukaryota > Metazoa > Chordata > Mammalia > Carnivora > Mustelidae > Enhydra > Enhydra lutris. Next base: position 24,836,727 of record NW_019154097.1, on the reverse strand, counting down.
CAGAACAGGATAATAAGGCTGCCAGTTTGTGTAGTACAGATGATCAATGCTAGGGAAGATCAGGAAGGTTAGATTTCAGTGTGGGCTCAGCTGTTAGAACAGACTGGGCCACCAAGCAAGGGAGAAGAGGCAGGGGTATTTTAAGGAGCTCTCCCTTGAATTGAGGTGTGGGGAAAGAGAAGATTTAAGTATCAGGAGATTCTTGGTCCCCAGAAATGGGACCTAACTTGAACTAGCTCAGGGGAAAAAAGGGGGGGTTATCAGATTGGTGGAGAATACACTAAGTGACTAGGGAAAGGGTAGAGAGCAGAAGACCTCGGGGACAATTAGAACTAGGAACTGAATCACCACCAGAAGGTTCACTCTGTTCTCTCTGTACATCTGCTTTATATTTTCTTTTGTATATCTCTTTCTCTATTCAGCAGGAACTCCTAAATCTCACATTTTCTCACTACTTTTATTTCCAAGTCAGAGTCTCCAGGGGAATGCTTCTGATTGGTCTACTTGGCTCAGGTAACTGGATGAATTACTTGTGGGCAGAGGAGCAGGGTTACCTAATACAAACATGGCAGCTCATGCCTCATCCTCACAGATGAGAAAAATCACTCTGAGCTGGAAAGTGATCCTAATGCTCATTAAAACACTGAAGGCATGGCCAGAACTTTGCCTAAGATGTGTTCAGCTAGTGTGGGAAAGGTAGAACAAGTCATCTGAGTGCCGATCTGGAAGGGTTTTTAATGCTCAGACAAGGGGATCTTATTTGCTCCATTTTTAATTATTATAATTATATAATAATAATAATAATAATAATAATAATATTTTATTTTGTCCAGTGGTTTTGAAAGTCAGGTTGCTGCCATAATGCAGAAAGAAGAATTACTTGGGGGAGTGGGGGTATGCTTACTAAAATACTGAGCCCAGGGCCCATCCCCAATTACTATGATTCAGCAGATTGGGCTGGAACATGAAAACTGGTGCTTATTAAAAATTCTCTAGGTGATGCTAGTTAGTAGCCAGTTTAAGGATTTACAGGTCAATCTGATATAACTTTATTGTGGACCTATTAAGCATAATATTTTTTGCGTAAGACAAAATCTGAAAGACAAAATCTTCTTGTTTCAGAGGCATGTTCACAAGACATTTATCCTTTTCTTAAGAAATCTGGCTCTATTAGGGAACATATAGCTTGTATATAAATAGACATAAATGATCAAATATCATTTGGAAGCTCAGAGGAATGATTAGAACTGGAGGTGGTGTGTAGTTAGCAAAGACTTGGTGGAGGAGGCAACATTTCAGTTCTTATATGTTTGCATTCTTAAATAATGGATTGATTTTTGAATATTCAGAGGAGGAAGTTTATTCCAGTTGGGAAGAAGAGTATATAAAAACACCCGAAAGAGAACAATCTAGAGTAGGGTTTCTTAATCTCACATCCAAGGATACCCCAAGGGATCAGTAAATTTGTATGGAAAAATATTTATTTTCACTATCATCTAATGGAATTAATAAGTCCTTAATTTGGCAGCAAACAAACGTGGATTTAGTAATACCTGCAAATTTTTTACCACTCAAAATTATATATAGGGGTCCCTGGGTGGCTCAGTCAGTTGAGCATCTGGCTCTTGATTTTGGCTCAGGTCATGATCTCAGGGTCATGAGATCGAGCCCCACATTGGGCTCTGCACTGGGAATGGTCCTGCTTAGGATCCTCTCTCTCTCTCTCTAAAAAAAAAAAAAAAAAAAGAGAGAGAGAGATAGAATATACATATAAATTATATATAATTTATAATATATACAAGATATAATAATATTTGTATATTATTATATATTGTACAAGATGTATTATATATATATATGTATGTATATATATATATATATATATATATATATAGTGTGTGTGTGTGTGTGTGTGTGTGTGTGTGTGTATTTTTGTGTTTTTTTTGGTAGGCTCCACACCCAGCATGGAGCCCAACACAGGGCTTGAACTCATGACCCTGAGATCAAGACCAGAGCTGAAATTAAGAGTCAGACACTCAGTCTGCTGAGCTACCCAGGTACTCCCATATTTCTATGTTTGATTAAAACTGTAGCAGGTGATTTGAATTCTCATTTTTTTGCTCACATTGACTCAAAATTTAGAATAGCTATAGATCCACTAGCTCTTATTAAGGACTCAACAATAAATAAGATTAATGATTTAAAATCAAATTATTTTAAAAAGTATTTTATAGCCATTTGCTACTAGTTTTCTTTATAATTTTGTAAGTTTTATTTCATGCATTTAAAAAGATTACTCTGAAAATATTTTCTGGTTAGCTACAACTGGGTAACAGATTATCTTAAAATTTATCCACATACAATAACCATTTTATTTTTTCGTGATATTTTGGATCATGAATTTGAGAAGGGTCAAGGTAAGCAGGGGTTAATTGGGATCTCTCATGTGGTTACAGCTCACTGTTGTCCGCAGTCATCAGCAGGCTCAGCTGGGCTAGATACCCAAGATGGTTGGGAGTTCAAATGGGATGGACTACCCATCTACCTCACCTGGTACCATGGGCTTCTCACATCTTAGTGGCTGAGTTCTGAAAGAGAAGCATCTCTAGAGGTAGTATTCAATAAGAGAGTAGTCCACGAGAATAAAACAGAAGAAAGAAGATTTCTGACCTGGCTTTTCATGTCATGCAATGTCACCTCACCTCCTTTCTCTTGGTTACTCATGAACCACTAAGGCTAACTCAGAGTTGAAAAAAGGCAAACCCCTAGTCATTTTGGGAAAAGTGTCAAAAAACTATGGCCATCTTTAATCTGGTATGGAAGGATTCCATAGGCTTCAGTAAACTGTCAAAGCTCTTCATGGCATTAAAAAAAAAAAAAGTTGATAATATTGGGTCTACCGTACATGCTTAAGTAAAGACTGTATTCAATTAAAGAATTAAAATTAGCTTTAGAGGGTATTCAAGGTAGCCAGTAGCTAGCTACTGAGTCATATGTATACATTTTCCAAGTTATATTATTCCAATGTCTGTTAGAAACACACAAAAAAGAAATAAATAAAAAATCTACTTAACCTTGATGGGTCAAAAATGACAGAACTGAGCTTTACCCCAAACCAGAAGAGCAAGCAAATAATTCCATAATGGTGAAAAGATCTTGCTTATGGGGAGATAAGACTTGTCTTCTTCTGTTGAATATAATTAAAAGAGATGGGCAAGAGATGTGACAAGGCCCCTGTATCTCCTCTCAAACATGCTGCAGTGATGAATCAAAGAGATGGAAACTGACACCTTCCATCTCCGGGACACCCAGAGTAGAAATACAGTCAATAAGACGGCATGTTCATTGATGTGCAAGGTCTCTTCCCTATCAGGAGGAGAAAGATGAAATCTGACAGCTCTCCCCTCAGTAATTCCTCACCTCTTTCCACCACTGGCTACAGATGGAAGAAACCTTTTGGTGAGAAAGTGGAAGTCTGTGTCTGTGGGATCTTTGGGTGGGATTTTTATCCAGGTCTTTAGCCAAAGCCTTTAGCATATTCACTTACAGGCTTTAGCTAAAAGATGGCTAGGGGAGTTATTAACATGGGAGAGAAGCAGAACTCCTTAGGTTAGGAGACATGCAGGCATACGAATCAGATGTATCTTAACCGTTTCATTTAGGAGATGTCTCCTTAATGGATCACAGTCTACTCAGGAGAACACATGGTTCAGGATTCTTATATGTGCTTGGGAATATCAAGTATTTTAGGTTTGAATTATAACTGAAAGCTCCTTAAAGTCAAAGATAACTTTGCATCCCTAGTACTTTTCAGTGCTTAGTTGAGAGTAAATCTTTAAATAAATGCTTTATAGAAGAATAAATGATGGTTGAATGAAACTATATAGAGATCTGAAGAACACTACCCAGATCCCAAAGAATAAAATACAAGCTATTTAGCTGATATATAAGACCCTGTATTACCTGACCTCTGACTAGTTGTCTGGCCCAATCTCTACTTACTATCTCTCCTCCGTTGGTCACCAAACTAAGAAAACACAAAGAAACTTGTATGTCTTAGCAGCTTTTCCCATGTTTATTCAGCTCCCCAAAAAACTAATTTGATTAGCTAATTTTGATTAGGTGGTCACAGAGAAATTTCTCTGTGAGAAGACAATGCTTGAGTAGAGATCCAAAAGACAAGACCAAGCCAGCCCCGTGAAGATCTGGGAGTGGGGGTGGAAAGCACAATCCAGATGGAGAGAAAGCAAGTAAAAAGTCACTAAACCAGGGGCTTGACATTCTTATTATTTTTTTCTTCAACAGAAAGACAGCTGGTGTGACAGAAAGCTAGGGAATGAAGGGGTAGTTCCATACAGATGAGGTCAGAGAAGAAAGAGTTAGGGAGGGTCCACGTCACTTAGAACCTTGAAGGCTATACTACAGGGTTTGGATTGTGTTCAAAGTGGAATGGGAAGCCATTCAACAGTAGTAAGCAGGAGTGGGCATTATCTGATTTGTCTTTTGAGAAGAGAATCCCCTGCAAGAAAACAAGTAAGGATGCTACCCTGGGTAGAAGGTGATGTCAGCAGTTATTGTGAAGTAGTGGTTCAGATCAAGGTGATAGCAGTGAAGCAGGAGAGAAGTAAAGAGTTTTAGTCTATTTTTCAGAATTGAAACTAGTAAGATTGTCTGATGGGATAGAAGGATGAAATTTAAATGATCAAGTAATGAGAAAAATGTTTACATTTATTTATAGGTTAAGAAAAAGAAACAAACATAAATACAGCTCTGAAATGGTATTTTTTTCTCCTATCAGATTGACAAATGATTTTAAAAAATGGTAAAACCCTAAAATATGCAAGTTTTGAAACCCAACCTAACTGTCCAACAATCGAGGATCAATGAAATAAAACATAGGGCATGCATATGTTTAAATGCTCCATGGCCATTAAAAATGATGTGTAAGAACACTTAATGACACAGAAAATGTTCAAAGTTTTATCTGCTCAACAACCAGCTGTCAGGGTCCCATGCTTCTTGTTAAGTACCAAATGGCTTTGCAGTGAAGGAAAATGCTAATATCTTTAAAATTTGCTACAGAACTTCCTTAAGGTTTGGGACTTTTTTTTTTTTTTTTTTTTTTTATGTGCTTGGCAAACTTCCTGAGAGTGAGGGCCAAGTGGAAGTGAGACTCTCGGGGCATGTAATATCATGATGCAAGATTAACAGAAATAGAAACTGAAAAAAAAAAAAAAGAAATACTTTGGGCAAGTGGTTTTGGTATGGAGTTGGGAAAACATGGCTGTATTATATAAATAATATATACTATCATATTGGGAATAAAATGGTGTGTGGCAGTGCAAGATGGACCAGAATCTGCAAATGCAGGATAGCAAGTTAGGTAGGTCATAAACTTAGTCAGGCTGTCTTAATGGCCATGATAACAAAGCTCTTTCCTATTTCATATTCCATCTTCCTTAGGAATTTGCAGAAAACCTGGCAAGGACTTTCCATTTCCATGGTATGTGGCACGGTGTTTTGAACTGATTTTTCAAAAGGCAAAGAGATCTCAACTCCATCATTAAAAAACAGTATCCCAGGTCAGAAAATTTATTTTGTAAAGACAAGGACCTAGAATGTAACCTGTGCAGAAGGAAGGGTCTTTAAAGAACATGTAATGGATCTTATTAGTAAAGGATAAACTGTGGCTCCCATAAAGATATAATGCAAAAATTACCCATAGATGTATGTCCACAGGTGAACCTGAAGCATGGAAGTTATGCAAGTTGGCTCTAAATGCAAATTAAAGTTGATTTCAAAGTGAAATGGAGTATCTACCACTCAGTGTTCAGGTTTATTGTTGCTAACAGACAGTAGAAAACTTATTACTCACTCCCCATGTGTAGATGGCTTTTGCAAACTTGTGCAAGAGCTATGGAATTTGTTTTCAATTTGCTGTTTTCATTCTCTGTATTGCCTGTGGTTCCAGGCAGCCCTTAAACAGAAAGCCCATGGCTCAGCTAATATTTCATTTTGGAGCTACCATCATGTGCTGGTATCCTGCCATCACTAAAAGATTAATATCAATGCTGGCTGTCATTTCTTGTTAGCATGCTTAAAGAAAGCAGCCCTGTTGCACAGAAACACACTGAACCAGCACTGCACTGGAAAGCAAAAGCATGCCTCTGTCACTTTGAGTTCAGTAAACTTGGGCAAAACACAGAGTCACAGGTCTTCATTTCTTCATCTGAAAATCGAGATAGTAAATTTGTCCAACTTGTATTTGATAAGAAAATAAATATAAGGGGCACCTGCGTGGCTCAGTCGGTTAAGCGTCCAAATCTTGGTTCTGGCTCAGGTCGTGGTCTGAGTCCTGAGATCTAGCCAGGTTAGGATTCTGTGCTCAGGGGAGTCTGCTTGAGGTTCTCTACCTCCCTGGCCCTCTGCCCCTCCCCCTGTGTTCTTTCTTTCTGTCTCTCAAAAATAAAATGAATAATTAATAAAAGAGAAAGAAAATAAGTGTGAAAAATCCCTGTGAACTTTAAATACCTCTTCAAGTATAAAATAGTGATGTTCTTAAGCCTAGAGTATTCTATTCTATCCTTTAAATTGCTAGTCTCTACCATGAAAGTTCCTGCATGTTCTTTTTTCCCATCATTGCAACACTAACTCCCTTCAGTCTGCATCTCTAAATATAAGGTCTACTTCCTCCTGTCTTCGTGCACTGAGCCTAGCATATCACACTTACCCCCTTGATCGTGTAAATGGGAAGTTCTTGCTCACCCTCTGATTCCCAAGTCACATTGTTTGAATGTCTTCTTGAAGTTAACATTTGCCAAAATGTGTCATGGTTATGTGTCATGGGCACAGCCATCAGGCACTGGACTGCACTTCACACATATTATCTCATATAATCCTCAACTGCTTTAGAAGGCAGATATCACATGCTTTCTCTCTCTAGTTAGACTGTATTTCTATGAACACAGGGTGAATATGCAATTCATTTTGTATCTTCAACATGACCGAAATTGAACGCAATAGATGTATTATTACTAGAATTCCCATTACTATTATTATTATTATTACTTATTACTAATCATTAATATACGATTACATATTACCATTATTACTATTTATTGGGTTATTTATGAGGTTCTTATAACCTGGAATTCAGACAGGAAAAGCTACTTTTAGAAAGGTACTACTGGGAAAATTAGGATTCATATCTAAGTTCTTCTTACTTCAGAACAAGTGCTTTCAATTGCCACTCTTTCAATGCCTCCTTTAGGAGGATCTGGGCAGAATCTTGGACCGTCTTTAGCTAATGGAATGATCTTGGTCCAAATTAATCCATCAGGGAGTTTTATTAAGACACTGTTTCCTCCACAGTATCTACTTTGTGACACCACCAAATCACAGAATAAGTCTACTTTGTGACACCACCAAAACAAGTTTGCTCTTTGCACTCCATGGTCTGAAATTCTCAGACTGCCATCATCTGCTAAATGCCCTGCCTATAGGTTATTTGGGAGAAAGAAATGCAAAAAGTAAATTCATCCATTCTGCTACAGAGAAGACCAAGTAAATAAACATTCTTATTCATCTGTCGATAACCTCATTAGTGCAATTTTAAATACACTTAAAGGAACCCATGGATATTTCAGTTGCTCAGAGAAATGGCACTGCTACTGATCACCAGCTTTGAAGGGGATGGTCAGTGTGGTGGAGCACATGACAGTGGTCAGGCTGAAGTTTCCTGGTTCTAACACTGATTACAAATGAAAGACTGCCTAACATTAGCCTGATGATATGTCCTCACTGCCACTGAACACCTTCAGGGGAAAAAAAAAAAAGAATCCATATACCCTTCAGATTAGCCCAGGAACCCTGGTAAGGAAAGGAGCTCTCACTGTAGCAGAAACCAGAAAAAAGTTCATCAGAAACACAGAGAAACTAACGAAAAAGAAAACCAAGACAGAAGTATTACTTTATCTAGGAGAAACAATTTTCTAAGTCTGATACTGTTGACTACATGTGGTATGAAATAAAGCTAATGTAGAAAACTGATTATTTTTTTCATGTAAACGCACCTGTTCACTGTCAAATTCTGGTCAAAATTCTTCACTTTACATAGGTAAGAGGGATAACACTTTTGTACAGCCCAGCAAGACATAGAAGCACCATAGTCCTGCTCACTCATTAATTCACTGACTCATTGAACCATTCACTCACGTGTTCTTTCATTATATCACTCACTTCTACAGAGAAGTGGTGCAGCTTGCAGTAGAAAACCTATACTTAATAAAACCAAATTTCAAAAGAAAATCAATATGAGTCAGTAAATAAAGGATATAGGTCCAGAAAATGCACGCAAAACTTGCCAAGTTCTTGACCAGGAGCCAGGGAGGAGATGGAGCTGGCAAACTAGAGTCACCTGGGAAGTAATTTTCCAAGATACATACTCCTCTATCAAGGAAAGAACGTTTCTTTGGTGAGAAATATAACAGAACTATTGAAGGAATGAATACTTTAGAAACTCCATAATGATTCCAATATTTGTCTTCATCAAAAACAGTGGGCTAAGGCAAAGGTACTGAAATGATACATAATATTTGCTTACATTTGAGCTTCCTGGGGGTGACAGTAAAAAGGGAAAGCCAGCATGATATATAATAATGGGAATTTAAAAATTTCATTTATGCTGCTTTGAATTTTGAAAGAAATTGATTACTGAAGCATTTATATAAACTAAAGGACATACAGTAGTTAGTAGAACAGTCTTAGGGAAAAGATACCTGTTCTTCGATTTTTTCAATTTATTTTTCATGCTACCAAGAAATATCAGAGAGGAAAGTATAACCAATGTCCATATAACCACCATCCAAGTTTGATAATGAATATTTTGTCATGTTTAATTTGCATTATTTTTCCTCAAGTGTGGTGATGTATAATAACTAAATTATGCCTTTTTATCCCTAATATTTTATTTTTACTGGTTATGATTTTATTAATTAATTTTTTATTTTTTAAGAATGCATTTCTTAAAAAGAACATTTTCTGAAAAATCTGAATACTATTATCATATACAATAGAATAGAAATAATTTCTAATTATCATCAAATATCACATCTGTTTTCAGATTCAGTCATTGTTTCCCAAAATGATATAGTTGGTATATCCAAAATTCAATCAAATTCAAATTCATAATCTTTGGAGTTACTGAAATACCAGGACTTTGGGAAAAAGGAATGATTATCATGGGTGGACATCTCCCAACTTAATGAGTATGACAAGATTGATTAGACCTTTTCTAAAGGAAGTTGCAGGAAGACTTGTGAGAAATACAATCTTGGCTCTTTTTGTCCTTAAAAAAACATTAAATAACACAATTTTTTCCTTTTAGATATAGATGTAAATTTTAAGCAAACAAATATGTAATTCAATAGATTTTAACAAAAATACAGTCCCTTGTTACCACTACTGTGAAAATTCCCTTCTATTCCTTTGGAGGCATCCCTCACCCAGTATGCACAACTCATTTCCACCATCGTAGAAAGATCTGTTCTTTAAGTTCATAACACATGGTATCATGGAGCATGTATATTTTGGTATCTGGCTTTTATTTTTTTATTATTTTTTTTTTACTCAGCATAACGCTTTTGAGGTTTTTCCATTTTTTTTTTTGCATGCATCAGTAGTTTGTTCTACTTTATTGCTCTGTACTATTCCACTGTATGAATATATCAGAATTTCTTTGTGCTTTTCATTGATAGGCATTTCAGGTTGTTATGAGTCTTTTTGCTTTTATGAATAAAGCTATGAATATTCTATTATAAATAGTTTTGGAGACGTAGATTTTCATCTAGCTTGGTAAAATGTCAAGTAATGAAACAAATGGGTAAATGTTTAACTTTATAAGGAACAGCAAAATTTTTTTCCCAAAGAGGTTGAAACCATCATACATTCCACCTATAGTGGAAATCCAGTAATTCCATGTCATTATCCACATTTGGTAGTACTAGTTATTTTAATCTTAGCCATTTTATTGGGTGAATTATGGTATCTCAGTGGTGTAGTTGAACATGTTCTTACTTAATTTTTTTAATTCAGAAAGTCTTGTGCCCATTTTATTGGGTTATTTGTGTCTTATTACTGAGATAAAGGACTTATGTATATATTATGCCTATAAGTCCTTTAAAATGAGTATTTTCTCCTAGAATGTGGCTCTGCAATTTTATGTTTAAAAGTGGTATCTTTTAACCCTTTTAAACCCTAACAGTTTTAATTTAATGAAATTCAATTTGTCTTTTATGATTAATGCTTTGGATATCCAGGAAATATTTGTCTACCCAAGATCATGAAGATATTCTCTTTTTATTTTCTAGAAATTTTATAGCTTTATATTTTATATTTAGGTTTATGATTTATCTCAAAATAATATTTTGTACATGGTATATGGTAGGAGTCAGGCGAATTTTTTCCCCAAATTCATATACTATTGTTCCAGGACCATTTTTTAAAAGAAATGTTATCCTACTGAATTATCTACATGATGTGTATGCTTAGTCTTCCTAAAAAGTCATTTGGCCAAATATGTGCAGATTGTGTCTAGACTCTCCCCTCTGTTCTATAAATTCATTGTTCTCTTATTAATAAAACAGTATCTTTATTCTGTAGATTTATATTAAATCTTAAAATCAGTCCTCCAAATATGTTAAGATTGGCTCTACCAGGTTGTCTTTCTAATTTTTATAATGATCTTGTCAGTTTCTATAGGTAAGCACTGTTAGAAATGTGACTGGTATGACAGTCAATCTATAGATCTTTTCATGGAGAATGGATGTCTTAAGAACTTTACATCTTTAAATTAATTGTTATGATGTATCTCTTCATTTATTAGGCTGTTCATTATTTCTCCCTGCAGCCTGTTTCGATTTTCACTGTAGAGGTCTTCCACAGTTTTCATTACATTTATTTCTAATTGTTTTATATTCTGATGCTAATTATGAGTAATATTTTAAAATTCACTTTCCCAATGATTTGTTGCTAGTGTTTAGCAATGCATCTTTTTGTACATTGGACCTGTATTCTGCAGAATTGCCTAATTCATATATTAGTTCTGGTAGCTTATTCATAAATTCCTTAAAATTTGCTATGTTAATATCATATCCTCAGTAAACAAAAATACTTTCATGTTTTCTTTCTAAATTTTATGCCTTTCATTTCTTTTCCATGCCTTAAGTAACTGCAGAGGATCTCCAGTACAAGTTTAAATAGAAGTGGTGGAAACAGATATTTTTGACATGCTCCCAAACTCTGGGAAGGTATATAGTTATTTGACCATTAAGTATATGTTAGCTCTTTGATTTTAACAATCCAGTTGAAATCTTTGCTTTTTTATTTCTCCTTTAATGAAAATTGTTAATGAAATCATAGTTTCTCCTTAAATTTTACAAAAAGATTTTTCATGCATTCATGAGATAAACAATGTACTTTTTGTTCTCTTCTGATGTGACAAATTTCATTGATTCATTTTGCTGTAGGGAAATCCCACTTAGTCATGATGTATTATCATTTTTGTATATCGTTAGGTTAAGTTTGATAATATTTTTAATAGACTTTGATTTTTTTTTAGAGTAGTTTTAGGTTTATAGTAAAATTGAGCTTAAGGTAAAGAGATTTCCCATATCCCCAATGCCCCCACACATGGCTAGCCTCCTCATTATAAAAATCTCTGACCAGTATGGTATATTGGTTACAGCTGTGAACCTATACTGACACATCACTGTCATTCAAAGTCCACAGCTTACATTATATTATGGTTCACTCTTGGTGTTGTACGATCTGTGAATTTAGACAAATGTATAATGACATGTATCCATCATTATAGTATCATATAGTGTAGTTTTTTTATTAACATGTAATGTATTACATATTAGCATATAATGTTATTATTTGTCCCAGGGATACAGGTCTGTAAATCATCAGGTTTAGACATTTCACACTCACCAGAGCACACACCCTCCCCAATGTCCATAACCCAGCCAACCTATCCCTACTCCCCCACACCCCAGCAACCCTCAGTTTGTTTCATGAGATTAAGAGTCTCTTATGGTTTGTCTCCCTCCTGATCCCATTTGGTTTCATTTTTTTTCCCTCCCTAACCCCTACGACCACCCACCCTGTCTCTCAAATTACTCATATCAGAGAGATCATATGATAACTGATTTTCTCTGATTGACTTATTTCACTTATCGTAATACCCTCTAGTTCCATCTATTTGCAGTGGCAAGATTTCAGGTTTTTTGATAGCTGCACAGTATTCCATTGTATATATATGCCACATCTTCTTTATCCATTCATCTGTTGATGGACATCTAGGTTCTTTCTACTATCACCAGTGCTATTCGACATAGTACTAGAAGTCCTAGCCTCAGCAATCAGACAACAAAAAGAAATTAAAGGCATCTGAATCAGCAAAGAAGAAGTCAAACCCTCATTCTTTGCAGATGATATGATACTTTATATGGAAAACCCAAAAGACTCCACTCCAAAACTGCTAGAACTCATACAGGAATTCAGTAAAGTGTCAGTATATAAAATCAATGCACAGAAATCAGTTGCATTTCTATACACCACAACAAGACAGAAGAAAGAGAAATTAAGGAGTTGATCCCATTTACATTCACACCAAAAACCATCAGATACCTAGGAATAAACCTAACCAAAGAGGCAAAGAATCTGTACTCAGAAAACTATAAAGTACTCATGAAAGAAATTGAAGAAGACACAAAGAAATGGAAAAATTTTCCATGCTCATGGATTAGAAGAACAAATATTGTGGATGTCTATGCTACCTAAAACAATCTAAACATTTAATGCAATCCTTATCAAAATATCATCAATTTTTTTCAGAGAAATGGAACAAATAATCCCTAAAATTTATATGGAACCAGAAAAGACCCCAAATAGCCAGAGGAATGTTGAAAAAGAAAAACAAAGTTGGCATCACAATTCCAGACTTCACGCTCTATTACAAAGCTGTAATCATCAAGACAGTATGGTATTGGCACAAAAACAGACACGCCGATCAATGGAACAGAATAGAGAGCCCAGAAATGGACCCTCTCAACTCTATGGTCAACTAATCTTTGACAAAGCAGAAAAGAATGTCCAATGGAGAAAACACAGTCTCTTCAACAAATGGTGTTGGGAAAATTGGACAGCCACATGCAGAATGAAACTGGACCACTTCCTTACACCATACACAAAAATAGACTCAAAATGGATGAAAGACCTTAATGTGAGACAGGAATCCATCAAAATCCTTGAGGAGAACACAGGCAGCAATCTCTTCGACCTCAGCTGCAGCAACTTCTTCCTAGAAACATCGCCAAAGGCAAGGGAAGCAAGGGCAAAAATGAAATACTGGGACTTCATCAAGATCAAAAGCTTTTGCACAGCAAAGGAAACAGCCAACAAAACCAAAAGACACTAATACAATGGGAGAAGATATTCGCAAAGAACATGTCAGATAAAAGGGGTAGTATCCAAAATCTATAAAAAAACTTATACCTGGGGCGCCTGGGTGGCTCAGTGGGTTAAAGCCTCTGCCTTCAGCTCAGGTCATGATCCCAGGGTCCTGGGATCGAGCCCTGCATCGTGCTCTCTGCTTAGCAGGGAGCCTGCTTCCTCCTCTCTCTCTCTCTGCCTGCCTCTCTGCCTACTTGTGATCTCCATCTGTCAAATAAATAAATAAAATCTTAAAAAAAAAAAAAAGAACTTATACACAAAGAACACCCAAAGAACAAAGAATCCAATCAACAAATGGGCAGAAGACATGAACAGACATTTCAGCAAAGAAGACATCCAAATGGCCAACAGACACATGAAAAAGTGCTCAACATCACTCAGAATCAGGGCAATACAAATCAAAACCACAGTGAGATACCCCCTCACACCAGTCAGAATGGCTAAAATTAACAAGTCAGGAAATGAGAGATATTGGCAAGGATGCCGAGAAAAGGAACCCTCCTACACTGCTGGTGGGAATGCAAGCTGGTGCAACCACTCTGGAAAACAGTATGGAAGTTCCTCAAAAAGTTGAAAATAGAGCTCCCCTATGACCCAGCAATCGCACTACTGGGTATTTTCCCTAAAAATACAAATGTAGTGATCTGAAGGGGCAGGTGTACCTGAATGTTTATAGCAGCAATGTCCATACAGTGTAGTTTTACAGCCAGAAAAATCCTCTGTAATCTGCTTATTTATCTTTCCCTCACTTATAACACCTGGCAACCACTTTCTTTAATGTCCTTATAGTTTTGCCTCTTAGGGCATGCCGTATAGTTGGAATTATACAGTATATAGCCTTTTCAGATTGTTTTGTCTCACTTAATAAGACGCATTTAAGATCCTCCCTGCCTTTTAATGGCTTGATAGCTCATTTTTCTTTAGCACTAAATAATATCTCGTTGTCTGAATGTACCACAGTTTGTTTATGCACTCACTGGAATATCTTCCTTGTTTCCAAGTTTTGGAAATTAAAAATAAACCCAATACAATCATCTGTATGCCAATTCTTATGTGAACAAAAATTCTCAACTCCTTGGGCAAATACCAAGGAGCATGATTGTTGGGCCATTTGGAAAGAGTATGTTATGTTTTATAAGAAATTATCAAATTATCTTCCAAAGTGACTGTACTGTTTTGCATTCCCACCAGCAGTCAATGAGACTTCCATTGTTCTTCATCCTTACTTGCATTTGGTGTTTGCAGTGTTCTGGATGGATTTGGGCCAGTTAGATAGGCGTGTAGTGATATCTCATTGTTGTTCTAATTTGTATTTCACTAATGACATGTTATGGTGAGTGTATTTTTGTACGCTTATTTGCCAACTGTGTATCTTCTCACTGAGGTATCTGTTAAGGTCTTTAGTCCATTCCTTTTTTATTTTAATTCCATTGTAGCTGACATACAGCTATATTAGTTTTAGAAGTACCACATAGTGATTCAACAATACCATATATTACTCAGTGCTCATCAAGATAACTATGAATCCCCTAAGCAATTTCACCCGTCCCCCAACCCACCTCCCCTCTGGTAACTATATGTTTCTTCTCTATAGTTAAGAGCCTATTTTTTTTAAAGATTTTATTTATTTATTTGTCAGAGAGAGAGAGAGAGAGAGAGCAAGCACAGGCAGACAGAATGGCAGGCAGAGGCAGAGGGAGAAGCAGGCTCCCTGATGAGCAAGGAGCCTGATGTGGAACTTGATCCCAGGACGCTGGGATCATGACCTGAGCCGAAGGCAGCTGCTTAACCAACTGAGACACCCAGGCGTCCCAAGAGCCTATTTTTTGGTTTGTCTCTCTTTTTCCTTTGTTTTGATTCTTAAATTCCACATATGAGTGAAATCACCTGTTATTTGTCTTTCTCTGGCTGGCTTATTTCACTCAGCATTATACTCTGTAACTCTATTCATGTTGCAAATGGGAGGACTTCATTCTTCTTAATGGCTGAAATAAATAAATATCTATCTATAGATATAGATATAGATATAGATATAGATATAGATATAGATAAAGATCTCACATCTTTAACCATTATCCAACAATGGACACTTAGGTTACTTCCATAATTTGGCTATTGTAAATAATGCTGCCATAAACATAGGAGTGCACATATCCCTTTGGATTACTCTTTTTGTGTTCTTTGGGTAAGTACCCAGTAGTACAATTGCTAGGTCATTGGGTAATTCTACTTTTAAGTTTTTGAGGACCCTCCATACTGTGTTTCACAGTGGCTGCCCCAGTTTGCATTTTCACCAACAATGCAAGAGTTCCCCTTACTCTGCATCCTCACCAACATCTGTTATTTCTTCTTATTGATTTTAACCATTCTGACAGGTATGAGGGGATATCTTATTGTAGTTTTCATTTGCATTTCCCTGATGATGAGTGATGTTGAGTATCTTTTCATGTGTCTGTTGGCCACCTGGATGTCTTCTTTGAAAGAATGTTTATTCATATCTTCTGCCCATTTTTTAACCGGATTATTTGTATTTTGGGCATTGAGTTCTTTATGGAATTTGGATAATAACTCTTTATCAGATATGTCATTTGTAAATATCTTCTCCCATTCAGTGGAGTTTCTTTTAGTTTTGTTGGTTGTTTCCTTTGCTGTGCAAAAGATTTTTATTTGGATGTATTAACAATAGTTTATTTTTGTCTTTGTTTCCCTTATCTCAGGAGACACATCTAGAACAATGTTGCAGCTGATGTCAGAGAAATCATTGTCTCTGCCCTCCTCTAGGATTTTTATGGTTTGACATTTAGGACCTTATCCACTTTGCATTTATTTTTGTGAAGGTGTGTAACTGGACCAGTTTCAGTCCTTTGTATGCAGTTGTCCAGTTTCTCCAATACCCTTTGTTGAGAAGACTCTTTTATCCATTGCATATTTTTGCCTCCTTTGCCAAAGATTAGTTGACCATATAATTGTGGGTTTATTTCTGAGTTTTCTTTGTGCCAGTACCATACTGTTTTGATTTTTACCACCTTTGTAATATAACTTGAAGTCTGGAATTGTGATACCTCCGGTTTTGTTTTTCTTCTCTTTTTCTTTCTTTCTTTTTTTTTTAAGCTTTTAAATTTTAATTTCAGTATACTTAACACAGTTTTGTATTAGTTTAAGATATGCAATATAGTGATTCAAAAATTCTATATATAGGGGCACCTGGGTGGCTCAGTCGGTTGAGTGTCACCCTTTGGCTCAGGTCATTATCCCAGGGTCCTGGGATGGAGCCCCACATCAGGCTCTCTGCTCAGTGGGGAACCTGCTTCTCCCTCTCCCACTCCCCTGCTTGTGTTCCCTCTCTCACTGTCTCTCTTTCTCTGTCAGATAAAATAAAATCTTTTTTTAAAAGATTTTATTTATTTATTTGACAGAGAAAGATCACAAGTAGGCAGAGAGGCAGGCAGAGAGAGAGGGGAGGAAGCAGGCTCCCCACTGAGCAGAGAGCCTGATGTGGGCTCAATCCCAGGACCCTGGGATCATGACCTGAGCTGAAGGCAGAGGCTTTAACCCACTGAGCCACCCAGGCGTCCCTAAATAAAATCTTTTTTAAAAATTCTATATATTATTCAGGACTTGTCATGAAAAGTGTACTCTTTAATCTCCACCAGCTATTTCACCAATCCCCCACCTACCTCCCCTCTGGTAACCATCAGTTTGTTTTCTATAGTTAAGAGTCTGTTTCTTGGTTAGTCTCTCTTTTTATTCATTTGTTCATTTGTTTTGTTTTTCTTTTTCAAGTTTGCTTTGGTTACTCCACGTCTTTTTTGGTTCCATACAAATTTTAGAATTGTTCTAGTTCTGTGAAAAATGCTGTTGGCATTTTGCTAGGGATTTCATTAAATGTGCAGATTGCTTTGAGAAGTGCAGACATTTTAACAGTATTTGTTCTTCCAACCCATAAGTATGGAATGTATTTTCATTTGTTTGTGTTGTCTTCAATTTTATTCATCAATGTTACATAGTTTTCAGAGTGCAGGTTCTTCCCCCTGGTTAAATTTATTCCTAGGTATTTTATTATTTTTGGTGCAATCGTAAATTGAAATGTTTTCTTAATTTTATCTTTTCCCCACTTTATTATTAGTGCATAGAAATGCAACAGATTTCTGTACATTAATTTTATATCCTATGATTTGACCAAATTCATTTATCAGTTCTTGTAGTTTGTTTTTTTTTTTTGGTGGAGTCTTTAGGGTTTTCTGTATGTAGTACCATGGCATCTGTAAATAGTGAAAGTTTTACTTCTTTTTTACCAATATGAATGCCTTTTATGCCTTTCTCTTGTTGTATTGCTATGGCTAAGACTTCCAGTACTATGTTGAATAAAAGTGGTGAGAGTGGACATCTTTGTCTTATTCCTGAGCCGGGGGAAAAGCTCTTTTTCCCCATTCAGTATGAAGTTCACTGTGGGTTTTTCATGTAAGGGGTTTATTATGGTGAGATATGTCTTCACTTGCTTTGCAGAGGTTGTTTTGTTTTGTTTTGTTTTATCATGAATGGATGTAGCACCATGTCGGATGCTTTTGTGCATCTATTGAAGTTATATGTTTTTTATCCTTTCTCTTACTGATGTGATGAATCATGTTGACTGTTTTGCAAATATTGAACCACCCTTGCATCCTGGGAATAAATCCCACTAGTTTTCTTTCTCTTCTTTTTTTTTTTTTTTTTTTTGGTGTCTTTACCTGCCTCTGGTATCATGGTAATACTGGCCTTATAGAATGAATTTATAAGTTTTCCTTCCTCTTCTACTTTTTGGAATAGTTTGAGAAGAATAGGTATTAACTCTTCTTTAAATGTTTAGTAGAATTTGGGCCACTTAGGTGTCACAGTTGGTTAAGTATGTGACTTTTAGTTTTGGCTCAGGTTGATATCTCGGGTCATAACCTCAGGGTTGTGAGATGGAGCCTGAGTAGGGCTTCACACTCAGCATGGAGTCGGCTTGAGACTCTCCCCTTCCTTCTGTCCTTCCCCTCCATGTTGTCTCTCCCTATAATAAATAAGTCTTTACAAATAAAGAAATGAATGAATCAATGAATGAATGTTTAGTAGAATTCACTTGTGAAGCCATCTGATCCCAGAGTTTTGTTTGCTGGGAGTTTTTTGATCACTGATTCAATTTCATTAATGGTAATGTCTGTTCAAATTTTCTATTTCCTGCTTCATTTTGGTAGGTTATGTTTCTAGGATTTATCCATTTTTTCTAGGTTGTCCAATTTTTTGGAACATAATTTTACATAATATTCTCTTATAGTTGTTTGTAATTCTGTAGTGTTGATTGTTCTTTCTCCACTTTCCTTTGTGATTTTATTTGAGTCCTCTTTTTTTTAATGAGTCTGGCTTAGGGGTTTATCAATTTTATTGATCTTTAAAAGAAGCAGCTCCTGGTTTCATTGATCTGATCTATTATTCTTTTCTTTTAGTTTTTGTATCATTTATTTCTGTTCTAGCATTTATTATTTCCTTCCTTCTGATGGCTTTGGGTTTCATTTGTTCTTTTCCTAGCTCTTTTAGGTTTAAGTTAGGCTATGTTGAGATTTTTCTTGCTCTTTGAGGTAGATCTATATTGCTATAAACTTCCCTCTTAGAACTGCTTTTGCCGCATCCCAGAGATTTTGTACCTTGTGTTTTCATTTTCATTTTTCTCCACATAATTTTTGGTATATTCTTTGATTTCTTGGTTGACCCATTTATTGTTTTCAGGTTCGTTTTTTTGTTGTTGTTTTGTTTTGTTTTGTTTTGGTGGTTAATTTCTGTTTTCACAGAGTTGTCAGAAAAGATGCCCAGTATGATTTTGATCTTTTTGAATTTGTTGAGATTTGTTTTGTGGCCAGTATGTGGTCTATTCTGGAGAATGTCCCATGTGTACTTAAAAAGAATGTTTATTCTGCTGTTTTAGGATGGAATGTTCTGAATATATCTGTTAAGTTCATCTGGTCCAGCATGTCATTCAAAACCATTGTTTCCTTGTTGATTTCCTGTTTGGATGATCTTTTAAAGTTCCCTACTATTATTATATTACTACTAATTAGTTCCTCTATGTTTATGTATTTGGATGGTCCCATGGTGGGTGCATAAATATTTAAAATCGTCTTATCTTCTTGTTGGATTGTCCCCTCTATTATTAGATAGTGTCTTTCTTTGTCTCTTGTTACAATCTTTGTTTTAAAGCCATTTTGAAGAAAAAAATAATAAAGTCTATTTTGTTAGGTGGTGCCTGGTTGGCTTAGTTGGTTAAACAACTGCCTTTGGCTCAGGTCATCTTCTGGGGTTCTGGGATCAAGCCTTTAACTTTTATTTGTCTGGGAAATTCTTTATCTCTCCTGAATGACAGCCTTGCTGGATAGAGTACTCTTGGCCACAGATTTGTTTTTTCCTTTCAGCGCTTAGAACATATTGTACCACTCCCTCCTAACTTGACAAATTTCTGTTGAAAAAACCTCTGATAGCTTTATGGGGTTTCCCTTGTATTTAACTGATATAGATTATGCCTCTGGTGTTATATCTAAGAAGTCATCACTATACCCAAAATCATCCAGGTTTTCTCCTATGTTATTTTCTAGGAATTTTTACAATTTCTTCTGTTTTCAATTCATGACCCATTTTTTATTTTTTTTATTTTATTTTTTTTATTAAATTTTATTTTTTATAAACATATAATATATTTTTATCCCCAGAGGTACAGGTCTGTGAATTGCCAGGTTTACACACTTCACAGCACTCACCATAGCACATACCCTCCCCAATGTCCATAACCCCACCCCCCCTTTCCAAACCCCCCTCCCCCCATCAACCCTCAGTTTGTTTTGTGAGATTAAGAGTCACTTATGGTTTGTCTCCCTCCCAATCCCATCTTGTTTCATTTACTCTTCTCCTACCCCCTTAACCCACCATGTTGCATCTCCTCTCCCTTATATCAGGGAGATCATATGATAGTTGTCTTTCTCCGATTGACTTATTTCGCTAAGCATGATACCCTCTAGTACCATCCACGTCGTCGCAAATGGCAAGATTTCATTTCTTTTGATGGCTGCATAGTATTCCATTGTGTATATATACCACATCTTCTTTATCCATTCGTCTGTTGATGGACATCTAGGTTCTTTCCATAGTTTGGCTATTGTAGACATTGCTGCTATAAACATTCAGGTGCACGTGCCCCTTCGGATCACGACGTTTGTATCTTTAGGGTAAATACCCAGTAGTGCAATTGCTGGGTCATAGGGTAGTTCTATTTTCAACATTTTGAGGAACCTCCATGCTGTTTTCCAGAGTGGTTGCACCAGCTTGCATCCCCACCAACAGTGTAGGAGGGTTCCCCTTTCTCCGCATCCTCGCCAGCATCTGTCATTTCCTGACTTGTTAATTTTAGCCATTCTGACTGGTGTGAGGTGATACCTCATTGTGGTTTTGATTTGTATTTCCCTGATGCCAAGTGATAGGGAGCACTTTTTCATGTGTCTGTTGGCCATCTGGATGTCTTCTTTGCAGAAATGTCTGTTCATGTCCTCTGCCCATTTCTTGATTGGATTATTTGTTCTTTGGGTGTTGCGTTTGCTAAGTTCTTTATAGATTTTGGACACTAGCCCTTTATCTGATATGTCATTTGCAAATATCTTCTCCCATTCTGTCAGTTGTCTTTTGGTTTTGTTAACTGTTTCCTTTGCTGTGCAAAAGCTTTTGATCTTGATAAAATCCCAATAGTTCATTTTTGCCCTTGCTTCCCTTGCCTTTGGCAATGTTCCTAGGAAGATGTTGCTGCAGCTGAGGTCGAAGAGGTTGCTGCCTGTGTTCTCCTCAAGGATTTTGATGGATTCCTTTCTCACATTGAGATCCTTCATCCATTTTGAGTCTATTTTCATGTGTGGTGTAAGGAAATGATCCAATTTCATTTTTCTGCATGTGGCTGTCCAATTTTCCCAACACCATTTGTTGAAGAGGCTGTC
This sequence comes from Enhydra lutris kenyoni, assembly GCF_002288905.1. NCBI lineage: Eukaryota > Metazoa > Chordata > Mammalia > Carnivora > Mustelidae > Enhydra > Enhydra lutris. The sequence continues at coordinate 24,815,224 of NW_019154097.1, read as the reverse complement.
TTTTTTCCATTGGACATTCTTTCCTGCTTTGTCGAAGATTAGTTGACCATAGAGTTGAGGGTCTATTTCTGGGCTCTCTATTCTGTTCCATTGATCTATGTGTCTGTTTTTGTGCCAGTACCATGCTGTCTTGATGATGACAGCTTTGTAATAGAGCTTGAAGTCCGGAATTGTGATGCCACCAACTTTGGCTTTCTTTTTCAATATTCCTTTGGCTATTCGAGGTCTTTTCTGGTTCCATATAAATTTTAGGATTATTTGTTCCATTTCTTTGAAAAAAATGGGTGGTACTTTGATAGGAATTGCATCAAATGTGTAGACTGCTTTAGGTAGCATAGACATTTTCACAATATTTATTCTTCCAATCCAGGAGCATGGAACATTTTTCCATTTCTTTGTTCATGACCCATTTTTTAAATTAATTTTGTGAGGCATGTAAAGTTTTTGTCTAGATTAATTTTCTGGCATATAGATCTACGATTGTTCTTACATCACTGTAGAAAAGATTCTGTGTTCCATTGCATTACCTCTTCCTTTGTCAAAGATCACTTGACGGTATTTATGTGCATCTATTTCTGGGCTCTCTATTCTGTTCTACTGATTTGTCTATTCTTTCATAAATACCACACTGTATTGATTACTAAAGCTTTATAGTAAGTCTTGAAGTCACCTATGGTCATTCATCCATCTTCTCCTTCAATACTGAGTTGGTTATTCTGGTTTTGTTTTGTTTTTGTTTTTTTTGTTTTTTGGTTTTTTTTTTTAATCTTTCTATATAAATTTTAGAATTAGTTTGTCAATATCCATAAAATAACTTACTGGGATTTTGACTAGGATTTTGTTGAATCTACAGATCAAGTTGAGAAGAATCAACATCTTGGTAATACTGAATGTTCCCTTCCATGAGCATGGACTATCTTTCCATGTATTTACTTCTTTGATTTATTTCATCAGTCTTGTAGTTTTCCTCATATAGATGTTGAACATATTCTGTTGGATTTATCCTGAAGTATTTAATCTTTTGGGAGTGACAATATAAATGTTATATTGTTTCTAATTTCAAATTCCACTCGTTTACTGCTACTATGTAGGGAAGCAAATTACTTCTGTATATTGACCTTGTATTCTACAAACTTGCTATTATCACTTATTAGTTCCAGCAGTTTTTGTTGTTGTTGTTGTTGTTGAATCTTTTGCATTTCCTGCTGAGATGATCATGTTACCTATGAACAAAGATGGATTTATTTCTTCCTTTCTAATCTGTATACATTGTATTTCCTTTATTGACTCACTACATTGGCTAGAATTGGCAGTGTCATTTTGAAAAGCAGTAGTTATGTTCAGGTTTTCCTACTCCAGCATTACTTTCTGCAGAGATTACTATTTATTTGGTAAGTTGTGATTCTCTGTATTCATCTTTTGGTGTCTCCAGTTTAGGGGGTAACTACTGCATTGTGACCTCATTTATTTTACAGATGGGAGAACTATTGATTTTTCAGGTTACTCAGCTTTTTATTTGTTATTAAAATGGAGTAACAACTTCCAAGCTTCTCATATGAGAGCCTGGAAACCAGAAGTCCCAGGATTGATGCTATTTTGATAAGAATTTTTGCATCTATATTTAGGATGGACTTTTTTTTTTAATGTTGGGTTTTGCTATAAGGTTTAGAGTGACCTCATAAAGCCATTCTTCTCTATTTAAGGAAGAGTTTGTGTAATGTTGGTACAATTTCTCATACAATGTTTGTTAGAAATAATTAATGAACCTAGGATGCCTGGGTGACTCAGTCAGTTAAGTGTCTGCCTTCGGCTCAGGTCATGATCTCAAGGTCCTAGGATTGAGTCCTGCATCAGGGTCCTCGCTCAGCAGGGAGACTGTTTTTCCCTCTGCCTGCTGCTCCCCATGCTTGTCCTTGCTCTCTCTCTCTCTCTCTGACAAATAAATAAATTTTTAAAAAAATCTTTAAAAAATAATTAATGAACCTATCTATACCTGGAACTTTATGACATACATTTTAGTTATTATTTTTTTCTCATTACGTAAATAAAACGAAAAAAGTACTCATGCAAAAAATTGTTTACTTGTGATTCTCATGTTAGTTTTGGAAATCTTGATGGACTTTCTTTTTTAAGATTTTATTTGTATATATACAAATATATACATTTGTATATATTTATTTATCTGCTGAGCAGAGAGCCTGATGTGGGGCTCGATCCCAGGACCCTGAGATCATGACCTGAGCTGAAGGCAGAGGCTTCACCCACTGAGCCACCCAGGTGCCCCTCTTGATGGACTTTTCAAATTAATTAACTAAAATTATTCATAGTTCCTGTTATCATTTTTTAAGTTTCTGTATGACTTGTAGTGATATTTCCTCTAGAATTCTTCATTTATGCAATTGGGTTTTCCCTCTTTTTTACATTTAGCCTACTAGGGATTTTCAAAGTTGCACTACTCTCTCTCACATTTTCCAGTCTAAGAATTGCTCCCTTTTGTCCAGAGTATAGTTCTTTTATATTTAATATAAAATCAAATTACTATGCTCATGTTTAAATGTACCATTTTTCCTTTTATATTCTATATTACCTCTTTTTAACCTATTTACCTATCCTATAATTTTAAAGTGTACAGTCCATGGTTTCAAGTACCTTCACATTGTTGTACAACCATCACCACCATCCACTTTCAGAACTTGTTTCATCTTCCCAAACTGAAACTCTATAGCTATTAACTCCCCATTTTTCCCTCCTCCCAGCCTGTGGCAACCACTAGATACACACACACATACACACACACACACACACACACACACGTGTATGTGTGTGTATAAATATTTTATTTATTTGAGAGAAAAATGAGTGTGCAGGGGAGGGGGCAGAAGGAGAGGGATAGAGGCTCCCCACTGAGCCCTGAGCCCAATGTGGGGTTAGATCTCACAACCCTGAGATCCTGACCTGAGCTGAAATCAAGAGTCAGACACTTAACTGACCAAGCCACTCAGGCACCCTGTAATCACTACATATTTTAAATATTCCATCTATCTCCTTTTTTAGATATGGATATGGAGATACAGATAGATATAGATAGATAAAGTATATAATACATTTTATTGATTTATTTTGGTATTATAGTTTCATTTATCACAGCTTAACTTGATTATATGCAACTTTACCTGTAGTAACCTTGTAACAGTATAATAATATCTATGACTCCTTCCTTCAATTTGTTATTATTGTCACACATTATTTTTACTTTAGTTAATTGGCTTTAAAGGAAATTAAGAAACAGCTTTATATTGACTTACATATTTATTATTTCTAATATGCTTCATTTTCCCTATATATCCAAATTTCCATATTGCATTATGTGCATTAAGTCTGAAGAATTTCAGCACTTGTTGTAGTGTGCATCTGCTTTAAAAATATTTTGTTGTGGGGTGCCTGGGTGGTTCAGTGGGTTAAAGCCTCTGCCTTCGGCTCAGGTCATGATCCTGGGGTCCTGGGATTGAGCCCCGCATCGGGCTCTCTGCTCAGCAGGGAACCTGCTTCCTCCTCTCTCTCTGTCTGCTTCTCTGCCTACTTGTGATCTCTGTCAAATAAATAAATAAAATCTTAAAAAAAAATAAAAATATTTTGTTTATCTTAAAATGCCTTCATTTTGTCTTCATTTTTGAAATATTTATATACATATATAGAATGCTAGGTTGACAGTGTTTTATTTTTCCCTCTCAGGATTTTCAAGATGGCATATCATTGGGTTTTAACATTTTTTTGTACAATTAAATGCCAGCCTTCATTATTATTATCATTCTCCTATATATAATACCTCATTTCTTCTCTGGTTTTTAATACTTTTTTTCCTTTTCTTATTTATTTATTTATTTATTTATTTATTTATTTTGAGAGACAAATCCTGCCCAGTTTCTTCCTGTTTTTGACTGCTTTCAAGTGTCCTGAAATCATCATTTTTTTCTAGTTTTTATCATTGTTATCATCTGGGTAGTTAGTCTTATACAGGGCAATCTGTCATTACCAGAACACAGAACTCAAGTTTTTGTTGTTGTTGTTTGTCTGTCTGGTTTTTGTTTGTTTGTTTGTTTGTTTGTTTCTAATATTTACCAATTTATTTGCTATTTCTGGTAAGCTTCATTCTTTTGTGTGAACCATGTTTTTGTCATATCATTTTCCTTCTGCCTAAAAAACATCTTTAATATATTTTTTAGAAAATGTTAGCTGATGATAAAATGTTCTCAGTTTTCCTTGTTTGAAAAAAGCATTTCACCTTCATTTTGAGAGATGTCCTCATTGGGTATTGAATTCTTTATCAGCATATATATTTTCTTTCACACTTCAAAGTCTGTGGGCATTCTTATATTTGTAATGTGTCTTTTTCTCTGGTTGATTTTAAGAATTTTCTTCTCATTACTGGCTTTCCGAAATTTGGTAATGATTGCCTTGGTGTGGTTTTGTGTCTAACCTTCTAAAGCTTTCGAGCACTTTGAATATGCCATTTTATAGTTTTCCTAAAATTCTGGAAAACTTCATTCATTATTTCTTCAAATATTTTTTTTCTGAATCTTTCTCTCTTTCATTTTGATGTGTGTATTAGAGTGTTTGAGGTATTCCAACAGTATTCCAGTGATTTTGACACTGTGCATTTTTACCTGTGTTTTTCCCCCTCTCTGTGCTGAAGTTTTGATGGTTTCTATTCCCTGAATTCAAGTTCTTTGATTTTATTTTGTTTCCTCCTCCCCATAATATTTAATCTTTTATTAACCCCATTAGGGATTGCATTGTTTTTTGTTTTAATTATACTTTATTTTCCATCTCTAGAATTCCTATTTAGTTCTTTTTTGTTGTTATTGTTGTTAACTTTTTAAAAAAAATTTAAGTTCAATTAGTCAATGTACAGTGCATCTTTAGTTTTTGATATAATGTTCGATGATTCTTTAGTTGCATACAACACCCAGTGCTCATCACAATATGTACCCTCCTTATTGCGCATCACTGAGTTGCTACATCCCCCACCTACCTCCCTTTCTGCAAACCTCAGTTTGTTTCCCAGAGTCAAGAGTCTTATATGGTTTGTCTCCCTTTCTTATTTCTTCCCCTTCGGTTTCCCCTTCCTTCCCCTATTGTCCTCTGCACTATTCCTTATGTTCCATATATGAGTGAAACCATATGATAACTGCCTTTCTCTGACTGACTTATTCACTTAGAATAATTCCTTCTAGTTCCATCCATGTCAATGTAAATGGTGGATATTCATCTTTTCTGATGGCTGAGTAATATTTCATTGTATATATGAAACACATCTTCTTTATCCATTCATCTGTTGAAAGACTTCTTGGCTCTTTCCACAGTTTGGTTATTGTGGACATTGCTGCTATGAACACTGGGGTGCATGTGCCGTTTTTTTCACTAATCTGTATCTTTGGGGTAAACATCCAGTAGTGCAATTGCTGGGTCATAGGGTAGCTCTATTTTTAATGTCCTGAGGAACCTCCATACTGTTATTTATATCTTACATTTCCCTCAATATTTTGTCCATATTGTCCTTTAAGTCATTGAGCACATAGAATGGATTTATAGTAGCTGTTTAAAATCCTGGTCTGTTAATCATTTCACTCATTTTTGGATGTGTTTCTATTTGCTGATCTTTCTCCAGTTTAATGTGTCACATTTTCTTGTTTCTTAACCATAATGCATGTTGGGCACTGTGAAACTTATACCAAAAAGTGCTGAATTTTGTAGGGTTCTTTTAAGTAGTGCTGGACTTCATTCTTCCAAGAAGTTAAGTTACTCATGGAATAGACTGATCTTTTTGACTGAGGCATTTCTTAAGTTTAGTTTAGTTTAGTTTAGTTTTGTTTTGTTTTAATTTGAGGATACAATAACTTTCCACTCTGGGGCTAGTATAGCCACACTACTAATTTTTTTTCTGTCTGGATTATTCAGTAAATGACAATATATTTGATCCTATTATTTATCCTGGCTGTTTAGAATTTAAACATCTCTTATTCTTTTGTAAGCTCCAGGAACTTTTCACCATACAGCACCCATTCATTCTTTGCTTAGACATTTGTAGTTTCACCCTTTGCAGGCATGCCTTACTATTCAACGTAAGACTTAACGATGCTCCTATGCAGGTATTTTTTTCCCCTCCAAATGGAAAACATAGCAGCACCACCATATACTGATTAACACACTTCTTTCTTTCTCTTTTTAAACCAATAATATGAATACTTAAATCACAATACATGCTAGGGTCCGATTTTATAGTTTTTTTTTTTTCAAGATTTTATTTATTTGACAGAGATCACAAGTAGGCAGAGAGGCAGGCAGAGAGAGAGAGGAAGGGAAGCAGGCTCCCCGCTGAGCAGAGGGCCCGATGTGGGACTTGATCCCAGGACCCTAAGATCATGACCTGAGCCAAAGGCAGAGGCTTTAATCTACTGAGCCACCCAGGCACCCCGATTTTATAGTTTTTAAATTCCTTTCTCTTTTTGTCTGCCCATATTGTGTTACCAAAAACACATTATTTTTCTTGCTGTTGCTCTGAGTTTGTTTTTTGTTTTGTTTTTGTTTTTTAAGTAGGTGCAACCTAGGGCTTGACCTCACAATCCTGAGATCAAGACCTGAGCCGAGATCAAGAGTCTGATGCTTAACTGACTGAGACACCCAGGCACCACTGAAATATTTTTAATATCCATATGATGTAACTCCTTTCTAAGTATTCTAATATTCTTTAAAAAAATAACAGAATCAGTATTTCAAATTTAATCTTCTCAATGATTTTAGAATAATTTTATTAAGGTCTTCCCCAATTTCTTTGTAATCAATAGTAGAAATTCCTGTTTCTAAAATCTAGGAAGACTTGACAGTTTTTAAATAGTGTCTTTTCATTCAAAAAGAAGAAGAAAAAATTTATGTATATCCATTGTTTTTTTGTTATGGTTGTTCTTCTTTGGTGATTTGTATTATTTAGAGTTTTATTTGTTCTTGTATCTTTCAATGTTTATATCACAATTATAAGTGTTATCCTTTCTTTAAGCATATTTCTGTGTTATTAATTTTATATGTGAGTGGTTGATTTTATATGTTAATTTTTATTTCTATAGTTTATCACTTGATTAATATTTTTGAATTAATGAATGAATCTAAATTAAATAAAATAATCATCTTGACCCCTATTTGAATACATTGAATGATAATCTACCCAAAATATCAATGGTATATTTTCTCACCTCTCATGACAACAACTGCTTGTTGGCATGATTTTGAAAGTAGAATACTTTTGCATCACTTACCCCAGTCAATCTGTAATTTCATTTCAGAGAGAGGAAATCTGAGACTCAGAGAGGTGACACAACTTACCCAGGAGCAACAGTGGCAGAAAGGATGAACTTGGATGTATACCAAGGTCTCCCAACTCCAAACTCAGTGCCCTTCCTAACACATGTCACTGTTTCTCATCAGATGTCTGCCTCCTTTGAAGATTTATCCCAGCATTATCCAACTAAGAATTGTAATAATGCATTTGAGTTCTCTTTGAGATTGTGCCAATGATGTTTTTCAGAGGTGGGGCAAAGACAGTCTTGAAAGTGCTCTATGGAAGGAAAAAGAAGGATATTCAGCCTCTATGAAAGGAAAAAGAAGGATCTGGGAGTATAGTGAGATAGAGTATGACAGACCTACATAAACTGGTGGAGATGAGATGCATCTCATGTGTCCAGGTGTATTGAAGGAACTGTCACTCATGCATTGGTTTATGAGGTAGAGGTAAGTCAATTCAAGTTAATATGCAGAAATGTTTCTAATAACAACCTGTCAAGAGTGAAGAGGGACATTTCAGGTGAGAGAAATGAAAAGAGAAAAGGAATACCAGAAAAGAACTGAAAAATCAGTCAAGGGAACAGAACATTTCTCCATTATAATCATAAAAGAGATGACTAGAATTACTTTCTCACTAGCTATTCATCTTAGAGTTAATAATGTCCTGTGTTTAAGAAACTGAACTATAAAATCAAATATACCTGGGTTCAGATCCCACTTAAACTACTTAACATTTCCAAGTAGCAATTTCTTTTCCTTTCAGGTGGAAATAATGATATCTAATATAATTGAAAGGGTGAGAGGATTACCTGAGATAATATATGCATTGAAAACAAGTATAAAAATACAATATGATCTTTAAAGGGCTAGAGTGGTAGATGTTATCTATATAATCTATAATTATAAAAAACTCAATTATTCTATAAAGAAGATGTAGTGGCCTTAAAATTAGATGGAGAGCAAATGTGATAATAAATAATAATGACTGAGAGGGTATAGGAACATCATTCATTCATTCATTTACTCAACAAACGTATTTTAGTTACCTACACTTCTAAGGATATGTGGAAAAAATTAAGTTTTTGACAAAAATAACTAATAATCTTTAAAGTGTAACACTTAAAGTGAAGTTGGAAGAAGTGGAAGATAAGTGTGTGTACAAGAAGACTGAAAGGGAGCAAGTGTTAGCTTTAAAAACTCAAGGAGGACATGGCTGTTCTCCAAATGTCCCATAGGCATAGAAACCTAAGAACTCTAATTCAGATTCTTCTTTAGATGAGAGCTTTCCAAAAATGAAATAAAACTCAATGCTAGTATATATCTACTCCTACCTATATGCCAGATCTGTGCTAGGGAAGAGGCTGTCATTACCTTATTTGATCCTCAAAATACACCCATGAAATAGATTTTTTTTTTCATTAAAACTAATAAGTAAACTGAAATTCAAAAATGCTATTTAGATGCTTACTCAATGACACAGAGCTAATCGTAACAGAGCCAGTATTCATACCTATGTGAAGCAGAGATTGAGCTCTTAATTTCCAAGTTATATATATATTTTTTGGGAAGATAGCAACATGTCACTCAGGTATTCTAAGTATACTTTTGAAATACCTCTTGACCACCTGCGGTGGTGTGGATGACAGAAAGTGACTTAACAGAGTAGACTTTAGAGCTTTTTCCAAACCTAAATCTTAACATGCTATGCTTAAAACACATAATTTATTTTATTTTTTATTTAAAAAAAAAAAAAACTTTTTTGGGAAGATTTTATTTATTTATTTATTTGAGAGAGAGATAGTGAAAGAGAGACCAGGAGCAGGGGCAGAGGGAAAAGCAGGCTTCCCGCTGAGCAGGGAGCCCAATGTGGGGCTTGATGCCAGGACCCTGGGATCATGACCTGAGCCGAAGGCAGACGCTTAACCAACTGAGCCACCCAGGTGCCCCAACACATAATTTACTAACATTTAGTGCTATACAAACTGAGGGAAATAATTCTATCTTCCTGAGACTGGTCATCCATTACTAAAGTGAAGGTAATATTGGTAAAATGAGGAATATGTTGGTAGGATTGTTTTAAACAGGTAAATGGAATGAGGACTATTATGTGTTCATATGCATTTAAATTGTAAACTTGTGTGGAGGGAGCCCTGGTTCACCCTGAACACCATGTGTTTGCACACAGTGGAATACTCAGTGAATGTCAGTATTTGTCACTTATTTTATTATTAGGAAATCCATTTCCTAAGACTAAGGAAAGTACAAAATAAGTCTATTAAAATGTGTAGGAAAAGAATGCAGAAAAGAACCCCAAGTCAATTTTTCTGTGGTCTCAATTCTCCATAAATATAAAATGATTGGGTTTGAATGTACATCATCAATGGGATTATAATTAGAATTATTAATCACTCCAGGCTTAGAACCAAGACTCTAACAAAAGAGAAAGACCAGTACAGTTAGTATTATAAATTAATCCATTATCTTATCTAGAAAGAATGTAGTTTTAAAAATTATACCCACAAGTATATGGTGATTTGATTTTTAAAAAAATATGGCACATTCAATTCAATTAGAAAAAGGTCGTCTTTCCAAAAAGTAGCGTGTGAACAATTAGCTATCTATAAATAATGAACCCTGACCTCTACTTCACATCATGTATAAAAATTAATTTGAGATAAATCACAGGCCGAAATGTGAAAGGCATAAGCTTCTAGAAGCTGTAGAATATTTTTAAACATTTATATATTTTAGAGAGAGAAAGAGAAAGAGAGAGAGTCTTGCAGAAATCAAAATTCAGACAGTTAACTAACTGCGCCACCTAGGTGCCCCAAAGATGTAGATATTTTTAAAATTAATATTATTAGGTAGGCAAAAAGGTCTTAAGTAGGACTTAAACAGCACTGACCATAAAATTGTTTTTTTTTTTAAAAGGGAAAAAGACTTTTTTTTTAAGACTAAAAACTTCAGTTTGTTAGTATCATTAAGGAAGTAAAAAGACAAATCACAGACTAGAAGTAACTATTTTCAATAAATATATCTGATGGAGGATTCACATCTAGGTTATACAACAGACTCTCAAACTTTTAAATATCAAAAATGAAATTATAAATCCAGTTTAAAAAATAAACAAATGACTCAAGCACTACACAAAAGAAGACGCGTGAAAGGACAATAAACACGAAAAGTCACTTAGGACCATTAGCTATCACTAAAACGCAAATTAAACCATCATGAGGTGTCTCTTTAATCAGAAAGTTACCTCTTATCAGGCATGATAACTGATTTGAAAAAGATGGGTAATATGAAGTATGAGCTAGGCTGAAGAATAACGGGAACTCACTTACATTACTGGTGGGAGTGTAAAATGGTAAAACCATCTTGGAAAACTGCACAGCAGTTCCCACTGACGTTAAACATAAATGTCTACCTTAAAACTAAATACTCCTGGGGCACCTGGGTGGCTCAGCGGGTTAAAGCCTCTGCCTTTGGCTGGGGTCATGATCCCAGAATCCTGGGATTGAGCCCTGCATCGCATCGGGCTCTCTGCTCAGCAGGGAGCCTGCTTCCCCACCTCTCTCTGCCTGCCTCTCTGCCTACTTGTGATCTCTGTCTCTGTCAAATAAATAAATAAAATCTTTAAAAAACAAAAACAAAAAACAAAAAAAAACACAAAAAAACTAAGTACCCCCACTCTTTGGCACATTCCCTATAGAAATAAGTGCAGATAGTCACACAACCTTGTTCAAAAATGCTTGTATATTTATTTTTTTAGACAATTCTCTAAACAACCCAAATGTCCACTGATAGCAGAATGGACAAATGAACTGTGATATACTTATTTAAATAAATATTACAGAACAGGAAAATAAAAACTATTGATAATAGAGATAAAACCTCAAACATGTTGAGTGAAAAAAGACAACAGAAGAATATATAATGTAGACTTCATGTATCTTTAAAAGACAAATAAAAATAAAGACAGAGGTAATTTATGAAGCCAGAAATAAAAATAGTGGCTACCTCTTGTGATAGGCAGAATTATGGTTCCCAGCAATATTCATGTACTAATCCCAAGAATCTGTAAATATGTCAGGTTACATGGCAAAGGGGAATTGAAGTTGTAGATGGAATTAAGCTCTAATTGGAACTAACTTTTAAGGTCACTAATTAGCTGACTTTAAAATAGGGAGATCATCCTAGATGATCCAGCAGGACCCATGGTACCTACAAAGGTCCTTATCAATGGAAGAAAAGCAGCAAAGAGTCGGAGAAAGAGAGGACAATGGAAATAGTGCCAGAGAAATGAAATGTTGCTGGTTTTGAAGACAGAAGGAGGCCATGACCCGAGCAACACCGCAGCCTCTAGAATCTGGAAAAATCAAGGGAACAGATTCTCTACTAAGGCCATCAGAGAGGAATAAAGTTCTGCCAATACCTTTATCACAGTCTAGTGTGACTGGTATGGAAATTCTGACAGTAGAAAAAAAAAAGGTGTATTGTTTAAGTCACTAAGTTTGAGATAATACGTTATGGCAACAATAAGATACCAGGCGGTTTTATAGGTACATATCCATATAAAAATTGTTAAACTGCACCTTATGATTAGTGATATTTATGCCTATACTCTATACATGTCAGCCCTCAGTTTAAAAAAATCAGTTATCATTCAGGCATATTTTTTTATAACTGGCATTAACTTATATTGCCAAAAATTTGGGGATATGGTCATTTTAATTCACTACTGAATGGAAGTGTCAATTTGGTGAATCACTTTGGAAGACAATTGCATAGTAAAGGTGAAGATGCACAATCTTTCCCATCTAGCTGATCTATTCCTAGTATTATCACTTATAGAAATTATTTTGCTTACATGAGGAAGACACATACACCTATTACACATATACTGCAACAGTGTTTATAAAGATAAAATAAGGAAAACAAATTACTTAAAAAGAGGGAAATGACTTAATAGAATTTAATGTGTTTAAATGAATAAAATAGAACTGCATGCATCATAACAGGAAAGGGAACTCAGGATATAAAATGTTGAATGAAAAACAAGCATTTTGCAGTGTGATATATGTAATTTAGTAGCACTTATAAAACACATAAAGCACACTATTCATTGTTACATACATACTAGTAAAAATATAAAAATATGTACAGGAAGAAAACATATATATCCAAGATAAAATTGAACTCTGAAGAAGAGAAGAAAATGAGATGAAGGAGGTTAATAAAGAGAACTTCAAGTTATGTTATTTTCTTAAAAACATATTCTTAAGACACCTGGGTGGCTCATTCAGTTAAGCCGCTAACTCTGGATTTCTGCTCAGGTCATGATCTCATAAAGGAGTTTGCTTATCCCTCTCCCTCTGCTCATCCCCCTACTCATGCTCTCTTGCTCTATCTCTAAAATAAATAAATAAATTAATTAATTAATTAATTAATTAAATCTTTAAAAAATATTCTTACATATTTTTTTAAATATATGAGGCAGAAGGAGGTAATGACTATGGGAGGGAGTAGAGTAGAGAACAATGGAAAAGGATGGACAGGTTTTTCCTTGCAATAGGAAGTATCAAGTCTGAAGACCTCTGTAGGAATGGTTGCCAACCAGAGGGATTTAGTAATATCTGGAAACATTTAGTAGTATCTGAAGACATTTTTTTATTGACATGACTGGAGGAAGTGTTACTGACTCCTAGTTGATAGTAACCAGGGATGCTGATAAACACCCTACAATGTAAAAGGACACCTCTACACAGAAAAAAAGTATCCAGCCCAAAATAGCAGAAAGGTTTGAAAAAGCAGCTCTAAATCTTTTTCTGGTGGTAACCACAGTGGATGAGACAAATTTTGGAGAAGGATGCTAACCCTTTTGTTTGAAGCTAATACTTATTACTTTTTGGATTGGGGTGGCTGAAATGGATGGGATAAGAATTGGTGGTTGTGGAGTAGGGAAAGTATTCGGAATAATTTAAGAAAATGAACCACAGAGTCAATAAGAGGTAAGGAGATAAAGTGACAAGCAGTGGGCAGAGGGCCCAGTCAGCTCAGTCTTGTCATCTAGGTCCACCTAATTGTGTAAACTTGTGATTAATTAACCATGCTAAGTGTACAATCAACTCTGAAGACTCAGCACACATGACCAGAATTATGTTGACTTTAAATACTTTGAGGGTGAAGTTAAGAAGGGTGAGTATATCAGTAAGCACTTATTTGGAAGCATGAGGCCCTGGATTCTAGTCCTAGTCTACCCAAGAATTGTTTATTGCTAGATATATCAATTTATAGCTCAACCTTCATTGTCATACTACAAAGACCAAGACTGGTGAATTGGACAATTCAATGGTATTGCAAAGAGCTGTTCAGATTCCTCCCCTTTGAGGAGAAAAGGAGTTAATCTCCTAGCTTCTGGAGAACAAGAAGACAGCCCTCAGCTTCTAGCTACATTTCGACTTTCCTCACCAAAGGCTGTACCCACCTCCTGGAATTGTCAATATCCAATAACTGGTTGGTTCTTGGGAATATAAAGACCTGGCTCTCTTGTTCCCACTCGAGAAAGATATGAAGACCATACCATCTTCATAATGTCCTATAGTATTGTTTAACACGTTCCACTGACACTGAATCACAGGTTGACTTCTCCCTCTTCGCAATGCAATCCAATTTTCTTTTCTTCAACAGTTGCTGATAAGAGCAACTTTCTAATTAACTTTCCCATGCTAATCTTCATTTTGGTATCTGCTTCTTGGAAACCCAACCTGTAATAGATGACCTCCTGGTTTTCTTCCATTTATCACATTTCATTCATCTCATGCCTACATCTCCAGTCTTAGTGTAAAATCTGCATCAGCATGTGTTTGGATGTGGGGGTGTGTGTATGCCTAAAAAGTCCTCATACATAACCCCTCTTGTCCCTACCATCTTGAAAATAAAGTGGCCATAATTTTAAACCAAATAAATAATTATGGTACTCTTTGGCAGAAAAACCACCTACACTACCTAAAATACTAAATAGCCATACTCACCACCAGCACATTCATAGTATTTTCCCCTTAGTTAAGTACTTCTCTGCCATTAATTTATTGCTAGAGAAATGGATATGCTAGATCACGTAATCCTCCATATTTTACAGATGGAGAAACTGAGGCCCCAATACTCTGAGTGGCTGTTGATTTTGCATAGTGAATAACTAAAAGAGCTGGGACTAGCCCATGGTTGTTCTGCTTTTATGACATAGTTTCTTCCATTATGTGGTAGAAACAGATTCAAAACTAATTAGGCAAATTCATAAATGATCAAATCATCATCATTATTTCATCTTGACTTCAGGAAGAACAACCATATCCTTTTTATGTAAGATTCTATTCCTCAAGATGCAAGGAAATTCGGACCCAACCAAATAATTTGGAATTAGAAAAGAATGTGGAGGGTATTTAGCATAGAAAATGCACATAAGCTCTTTCTCACTGCCAACTGTACTCATTTGACAAGTGCTTGCTGGAACATCATATGGATGATGATATTAATCCCACATCTGGCTCGGTGGTAAAGAAGTGTGTTGATTTAATTCGTGATGTCAGCCATGAGCATGGGAATCAGCATCAGTGACTTTCTACTTTTTGACTGTCTACAGACCTAGCACTAGTGAAACTCTTTTATTCTATGAATAGAGATACTTCGTCCCAGACAGAGGAGACATTGCAGGAAGAGTACACACACACACACACGCACACACTCACCACATAGTGGTCAACACTAGAATCCAAGTTACTTGACTCTGAGAACAGTTTCCTTTTCTTGCTATCTGTGTTATTCAAAACAATATCTACTAGCCTAGCCACATGTAGCTATTTAAATTGAACTCAATTAAAATTAAATAAAATGCTAAAATTAATTTTTCAGTTATACAGACCATATTCAGTATGGGACTTACAGAATGCCATCATCAGCAAAAATTCTATTGGACACTGCAATACCAATGGGCCTCTGAAAGAATTATATTCATATATTTCCATGACTTAGTGAATACTCAACAAAAATTAATTGAGGGTGATAACTGATGTTAAGAGAAATCTAAAAGTTCTTTAGCTTATGCAATAGGCTGCATCAAAATTATATATCCCCTGGGACAAGTTCTATCCAAAGTTAACATTTTAACTTCTGAAAGTACATAGGGATAAAAGCTAGTTTTGAACTTCATGCATACCATGTGCCTTGAAATACATCCTGTGCCTTTTTACGTTAGACTCATACTGTTAGATTCTGAGGTAAAACCTTCATGGGACATTCTCCACACATAACGTAAGGAAAATGTCAACCAATATGTTACTTGGGGGTAGAAGAGCAACATATATTTAATGAATTAATTTTTCCTATTGCTTTCAGTGTTGACCATAACTATCTGTCTAGGAAACATTTCTATATATAAGAACATATACAAAGGAATTTGAGCAGGTTCAAATCCTCGATGTAAAGCCCACTTTCTTTTGTTAAAGCTACCATGTAGTAAATAAGCACTGTTACCTCCAATTACATGATTAATCCTCACATTGCCCCCCTGAGAGCTAGTATTGTTTTTCTTTCACAGAAGAGAAAATTGAACTTTAAAAGGTAATTTTTCCCCCAAGACACTAAAGCGGTAAATGCCATGGAATATGATCTCAGCTCTGTGTATCTCTGTCTTCAAAGCTCATGGTATACGTCATGAGCATATACTTAATGCTGTCTTGTCTGATAGGGTCTCTATAAACCCAACTCATTTGATCAATTCTTTATCTTCAAATAATTTTGGAGAAAACTATCTTTGAGAATTACTACTAGAGATCCTAGCTGTGATTTGGATGCATTATTGAAACTATAAGGTCCTCATCTTCTAATGCATCCTTTAAATTTGTCTATATTGTCACCAAAACCCATGTAATGGATTAATTATATGATTAGGGAAGCACTTGGACTAAGATGGAAAGAAAACTGGACTTGATGTCCCAGAATCTGATTCAAACTCTCAGTTCTTTCCCTCAATAGCTATTCACCGCTGTTTTCCCTAAACCTCAGTTATCTTCATATAAGCAAGACTATATCATCAAGCTGCCTTGTGGATTAAGAGTCTGTACTGAAGCACAAAACAGACTATGGCACATTACTGCTGCTCAACATATGTATACTCATTTGCTGACCTATGAGACAGATGACATTTTGTTCTTGCCCCAACTTAAGAACCTATCTGACTTCAAATACCACTGACCTGTGTTTTTTTTGTGTGTAGCA
Organism: Enhydra lutris kenyoni; assembly: GCF_002288905.1. Classification (NCBI taxonomy): domain Eukaryota; kingdom Metazoa; phylum Chordata; class Mammalia; order Carnivora; family Mustelidae; genus Enhydra; species Enhydra lutris. The sequence continues at coordinate 24,798,613 of NW_019154097.1, read as the reverse complement.
TGGTGATGATTCCTATACTGCATCAGCGAGTTTTGTGAGGTTTAAATGGAATGGTGTGAGAGAAACATGTAAATAATACAGGATTAAACTGTGAAGGTAAAAACCAACTTCATAGAGGCTTAGTATAAACCAGGTCCTATGTGAATCACTCTATGGGCATTATCCTGTCAAATTATCACAATGATCCTATTAAATAGGCACTATTGTTATCTCCAATTTTTATAAGAAACAACTGAATAGTACAGTTAGAAAGTAGTGAAGACAAGATTCAAAGCCAGACTGAGTGCACAGCCAGCACTCTAACCATTACACTTGTTCATTCATTCATTCATTCATTCATTCATTACAAGCGTTCACTGCATGGGGTGGTATGCACGAAGGTAAGAATAACAAAGCATCCTCAATTTTCTGCTGAGAATTTTAAAATATTCTCCAGAGACAATGGGTCAGGCTACTTCAAGCCATGCTCCTACTTCCATGCCAACACCATATCCCTCTCAGCATGCAGGAGCTTGATGTCCTCATCCATCATTCCCTTTTTAATAACACCCTCCCATTCATCTACCCTTACTTCTTCACACCCCCTGGCATGTTGACAGTGGCTGGAGTTTCCCATTAAAGCAGTCACTCTTGTAGAAAAGGGAGCTGACAAGATTAATGTCGGTCAGTGACTAAAGGCAGCATCATGCATCTCTGCACTCAGGTAATTGGGAGAACGGCATGTCCCAAATATATCTGGAATACTTTCCAAAAGTTTGCTGTAAAACTGAGAGATCAAATTCTATCATTTCAGCATTTCTTTCACATACTTAAATGTTTAGGAAATCTGGAATCAGCAGTTGATAAAATGGATGGTGGCACTTGATATTGTCTAGTCATTTAATATGCAGAGAAAAATTAGTTATAGAGAGGTAACATAACTTGCCCAAGGTTGCTCAGATATTTCAGTGAAACAGGCAAGATAAAATGTGTTTCTCATGACTTCAACCATTGCCTTCCAGATTTTTCTTATAAATCTTATCCATCTGCCTCCAACATCTTATTCTTCCATCTGCCTCCATTGGGGCCAGTAATGAAGCTGAATTGACTTCCGTAAGTGAGTTCTCCATTTTCCCCTAGAGTGAAGCTTTTTAGGTATCTTGCTGACAGAATTTTTAATAAGTATCTTTCCTTTTAAAAAGACCCACTTCTTTCCTTTGCCCATCTTCCTGCCGCTCCCTCAAGAATAGACCATTCCAACTAGCCCTACAGTCTCTCTCTCTCTGCCTCGCTGCTTCACTGCATTCTTTAACTTCATCCTTCCAAAAGCACAAGGCAGCTCTTGTGCCCTGAATTTAGAATGGAAAGTGAGAACTATCTGGACAAAATGACAAGGAGGGGAAAAACAAAAAAAAAAAAAAAAGAAGAAGAAGAAAGAAAGGAACTTCTGCCACACATGCCTTTTCAGAGACAAAATGAAAAATCATCCTTGTATTCCCTGGGAATGAAATTCACAAAGTAGGTAGAGTTCTTTAGGATCCCTTCTGTCTAATAATTGTAAATGTAGTCTCATTATATAAAAGTTAAAACAAACAATGGACAGTTTCCAGGACAGCACATCTACCATGTTTGCATCTACACCTGTTAAGATTGTATACTTTCATGCTGAGCTTGACCTTGGAGAAATCACTTCACTCTTTAGACTTTAGTATCCTCATCGGTACAAAGTGAAGGAAACATTGATATTTTCTATCTTCTGTTTTTTTTTTTTAATTATTATTTGTTTATTTTAGAGGGAGAGAAGCAGAGAGCACAAGCAGTGGGAGAAGCAGAGGGAAAGGGACAAGCAGAGCCTGGGCTGAGTGTGGAGCCTGACATGGTGCTCAATCTCACGACCCTGAGATCATGACCTAAGCCAAAACCAAGTGTCCGATACTAAACTAACTGAGCCACCTAGACACACCCATCTCCCCTTATGTTCTAATAACTTAGTTTAGCTTAGGCTAACTAAGGACTCAAATGTTTAAAGGAGGAATAGGAGGAGAAAGGAAAGTTGGGGGAACATGAAGGAGATGGGAGGGAGAAGGAAAAGTATAACTCCACGTTAATAGGTTAAAAGCCAATAGAAAAGAGTAGGCACTTGTTCCCTATGCATTCCTTCACCATTCAAACATGGATTTGTCTTCTCTTATGCAGCCCCAAGAGATTGATCTAGGGTAAGCATTAAGTTGGTTCAAGGGGATATACTTTAGATTAATATATGCGTGACTTTTCTAGCTTTCACAGCTATCCAAAGAAAAACTGGATGCCTCAAGAAATAAAATGCATTCTGGTCAAGAAAATATTCAAGTTGAAATAAGTCCATCTTTTGCCAGCTATATTCAGTGGGAACTTGGTGATTTCAAGAGTTGATTCTTATAGCTATTGAGTGAAGTTGTAACTTAATGGCTTATAAGTTTGTGAGTCTTTGATTCAAAAATATATATGAGTCCCTAAGTCCATGATCCTCCGAATCAATAACTATGGTTCCTGTGCTGGTGTCCCATGGAGCGTGTACCCAAACCAAATCAATTTTCATTGTGTTATGCTTTCCTTTTGTTTTCCCCAACCCTTGCCTAAGGAACATTAAAGTGGATTTTCTGATTAGCTGCCTACATCATATATGCTTGGTTCTGATTTCATCTTTGAAAATAGAATAATGGTAACAATAAAAGTTAACTTTTATTAAATGCTTAATATATACTCAATATATGGCAATGCATTGTATATGCATGATACGATGGATTATAATAACTCATTGAAGATAATGCTACTGTATCATTACATTATAAATGGGGTCTCTGAACATTATGTAGGTCACAGAGCTCAGCGGAAATGAAGAGAGTTATAAAGGGTTCTATAATAAGTTATTTATCACAGTCTTATCAAATCACATTCACAATATCATCTATGGCAAGCATTGTGACATGATTAAAAAAAAAAAACAAACACCTTAGACATAAATGTAAGTCTTGGTTCTGCCACTGAGAATCAGCATTGACATTTACTTTATCTCTCTTAACCTCAGCGTCCCTATTTGTAAAGTGAAAATAATCATATTTTCTCATTTACAATGATTATAATAATAATAAAAGTGAAAGTCAATGAAAAGGTTAGACATATCAAACTCATTATCATATAATATATTAATGGCTTAAAAATGCCTTATTCCATTTAATTTGACACATGTCCTCTGCTCACACTGCTAAGTCTCTTGTCTAAAAATCATATAGATTTTTGAAATGTGGTCAACATGGTATTTTTGAATGCACATTTTGGGGCAGACTATCCAGGTTTAAATCTCTTTGCTACAATTTATCAAATGATTGGTCAAATCTTGGTCAAATGATTTAAAAATATAAAAGCCATAATTTTTGTTAATTTCTAAAAAGAATAATAGTAAAAATTACATTAAGAATTTAAAATTAAATTAGTTTACATATGCAAATATTAGTCATGCTATGTGGGATGGAACAAATGTTCAATTGTCTTGATCATCATCATTATAATCACCAACAGCATTTTTCATGCGTATATTATAAAAGTAGTTTTGGCCCAATAATACACGATCTGTAGCTTTTTGTCTTTGTCACATATAAAGTATGACTCTTATATAGTGTGATCAGTAATATTTTGCTTAAACTTTTCTTAACACTCCACAAATTCTGTATCATAGAGTCTCAGAATTGGAAGCAATCTTGGTCACTGTTGTTTTGTTTTGTTTTTCCTGATTTTCAATCTAGCACTTGAATTTCTTTTTTTTTTTTTTTTTTTAAAGATTTTATTTATTTATTTGACAGAGAGAGATCACAAGTAGGCAGAGAGGCAGGCAGAGAGAGAGGGAAGCAGGCTCCTCCCAGAGCAGAGAGCCCGATGCGGGGCTCGATCCCAGGACCCTGAGATCATGACCTGAGCCGAAGGCAGAGGCTTTAACCCACTGAGCCACCCAGGCGCCCCTAGCACTTGAATTTCTTTACAGAAATATTACCTACAACTTTCTCTCTTAAGGATGACCTTTGAGGACCTATAGGTCCTGAAAATCCTAAAACAAACTATTTGTTTAACCTGTATACTCCTACATTGAGTAAATGAAGAATTTCCATTACTGTTGTTTGTTTGGGTTTGTACTTAAGTGTTGGAAATAGCTCTAGATACTCCAGTGATACAGGAAATCGCAGTTTCACTGAGTCAAGGATGGTGAATTTCTTCTGTATAGTATCCTTACCAATTAGTTGTCACATTGATAATTGAACATATTCAGTGACTATAATTTCATCACCCTTCAAAGGATGGACACATTCTCTCTTAGTCAAGGGCTCTTAATCTGAATACCATAGACTTTCTAGATCTTTTAATAAAATATTACATGCCACATCATACACACACACGCACACACACACACACATATTTATTTCTATTTCATGGTAACATATAAAAAATATATATGTATATGTATGTAAACATATACGTATCTTTATATATGTGAATAGCAGAAGATATAAATATATACATAGTTACATGTATAAAGCTACAGAATATATGTATGTGTATGTGTAATTCAGAATGAGAAGATGATATAATTGCTCTATTTTGACTCTTCAAACCACATCTGGATACTTCAATTTGTTTCTGATTATATTTAAGAGAGAAACATAGGATACCTGGGTGGCTCAGTTGGTTAAGTGCCTGCCTTTGGTTCAGGTCACTGGGTCCCGGGTCTTGGATCAAACCCTACTTTGGGTTTCTCTGCTCAGCAGGAGTCTGCTTCTCCATCTCCCTATAGGTGTTCTCTCTCTCTTTCTCTAATAAATAAATAAAATTTTTAAAAAATAAGAGAGAAACAAACTAGAATCTGACTATAGAACACTGGTCAAAATATTTAATGGTCTCGAACTGAGCACTATTATATGTTAGCTAATTAAATCAGCTAACATTTACAATGTACGTACTATGTACCAAGCTCTTTTCATGGATTAAATAACTGAAATAGAAAGAGACAGAGATAGAAATAAGAGAGAGACTATATTGGATATATATATACACACATACTCATACATATGTATAATGCCTATCTATATATGTATGCATGTACATATACATATACATACATACATACGTACTTTGCGTATATATGTATGTTGTGGGTTTTAGAATCATAAACAGTTCCATAACCCCTAAAATAACTAACAGCATTATCTTTTTTTTTTTAAAAGATTTTATTTATTTATTTGGCAGAGAGAGATCACAAGTAGATGGAGAGGCAGGCAGAGAGAGAGAGAGGGAAGCAGGATCTCTGCCGAGCAGAGAACCCGATGCGGGACTCGATCCCAGGACCCTGAGATCATGACCTGAGCCGAAGGCAGCGGCTCAACCCACCAAGCCACCCAGGTGCTAAGTATAACCAACTTAGTATAACCAACTAACAGTATTATCTTAAATAATCTAATATTTGTAAGATACATAAAATAAATGCACATATACATCTTTGGGAATGATGGGATATCATTCAATTTTTCAATTAATTGTTTGAGCTTAATTATCCTAACCATCTTTTGGGTTTGCATACTCCATTAACACAGTAATCACACATCACTAAAATTATTTTCTAAGAACAACTCTGAGGCCAACTCACTCAGCTACACTCCAGCATGTAAGCGTATGTACTGTTAATAAGATGTGTATGTGTATGTGGGGGAAAGGGGTGAGGCAGCAGGTGACAGGGCCCAAAAATCAAGTGAATCTGGAATATAATAATGGATGCTTGGAAGCATAGAAATTTCTTATTTTAAAACTCTGTATCATAAGCACTATGATAAATTTAGCTTTGGAACAATTTACATAGATCTCAAACATGAAGCATAGTAAATAATCAGTTGATCTTACCATTGTAATTCGACTCAGGAAGAGGCATAACAACTACACGGATCTGAGACTAGAAGAAAAGTGAGAAACATATCAAATCTAACCTTTTTAACATAAACATTGTCTATATCATAATAATTCCCATACCATTAGCTAAGTATTTGGGATAAAATTATTACTTTGTCAAATTTGATTCCATCGTTGAGACTCAGGATCAGTACATCTAAGATTTAAAAAGAACTATATCTAATTGAATATTTTATTAACAGACTGTATTTGTTAAAGAAGTTTTAGACTTAAAGAAAAACGAGCAGAAAATACAGACAGCTCCCATATACTCCCTTTCCTCAAATTTCCCCTTATATTTTTTTCTTGCCCTAAGTGATCAGTCCACAGCCTGAAGATGGGTTAATCTCCTTTAGTTTTTAATCCCCTATTATTAACATCTTATACTGAGGTGGTGCATTTCTTATTATTGATTAATATGAACACATTTATTATCATTATTGTTTTACATTTTATTTTGATAAATATATATAACATAAATGTGCCATCTTAACCATTTTTTAAAAGACTTTATTTATTTATTTGATAGAGATCACAAGTAGGCAGAGAGGCAGGCAGAGAGAGAGGAGGAAGCAGGATCCCCGCTGAGCAGGGAGCCCGATGCGGGGCTCGATCTCAGAACCCTGGGATCATGACCTGAGCCGAAGGCAGAGGCTTTAACCCACTGAGCCACCCAGGCGCCCCCATCTTAACCATTTTTAAGGGTACAATTCACAATGTTGTGCAACCATCACCAGTATGTATTTCCAAAACTTCATCACTCCAAACAGAAAAACTCTGTATCTACTGAACAATAACTTCTCATTCCTCCCTTCCTGGTAACCTTTAATACATTTTTCCATCTTTGTGAACTTCCCTATTCTAAATATCTCACATAAATGGAATCATACAATTATGTATTATTTCATTTCTGCTTCTTTCACTTAGTATAATGTTTTCAAGTTTCATCCAAATGTAGCATGTATCAGAAATTTATTCAATTATATGGTTGTATAAAAATTCCATTATATAGATACACCACATTTTGCTTATCCATTGATCTATCGAGGGAACTTGAGTTGTTTCCACCTTTTGGCTATTGAAAATCGTGCAGAAATTAACACTGGCATATAGGTAAATGTTTGCATCCCTGTTTTCCATTCTTCTTGATGTATACCTAGAAGTGGAATTTCTGAGTCAAATGGCAATCTATATTTAGCTTTTTGAGGAGTAACAAAACTCTTTTTCAAAGTGGCTGCACTAAAAAATAATGATAATAATAATTAAAAAACAAAATGGCTGCACTATTTATATTCCCCCAGAAATGTACAAGAGATCCAATTCTCCATATTTGCATCAGTCCTGTTATTATTTTTGTCATTCCAGGAGGTGTAAAGTAGTATCCTATTGTACTCTGAACCTGCATTTCCCTAATGAATGGTGTTGAGGATCTTTTCATGTGTTTATCAGTCATTGGTATATCTTCATTTGAGAAATGTCTATTCAAGTTCTTTGCCTGTTTTTGAATTGAGTTGATTAATTTATTGTTGTTGAGTTATAAGAGTTCTTTATATAGATATTCTGGATACTGGACCCTTAAGAGATCTGCAAAAACTTTTTCCTATTCTGTGAGCTCTTAATTATCTTATTTGTACCACTGATGTACAAAAGTTTTTCATTCTGGTGAAGGCTATAGGAGAAATGGCACCATATATGGGACACCGATTTGGAGCATACACTGCCTTCTGGAGAAACTTACCCCAGTTCTACAAGGTATTACTACCCAACTGGCATTGTAATTAAGTCTTCAAAAGGTCATTCCATGCTTCTATCAGGATAGTGGGGAACATGGTAAGAACAGTGAATTCCATGAGCACGGGCACATTGCCACAGTTCATTTTCCATGAACTGAGTTTCTTTATTAGAAGCAATGCTCTGTAGAAAACCATGGCGGCAGCTAAGATAGTGTATAGTCCACAGATAATAGGTAGGCAGAAGCACTGTATGCTGGGAAGGCAAATCCCCATCCAAACTAAGTATCTCTTCCATTAAGGACAGAACACTGACCCTTCCATGATGGAAGGGCTCTAGTGTATTAAACCTGTTGCCAGGTAGTTGGCTGATCACCCTAGGGAAAGATGCCATACTGGGAACTTGGTTTTGGTCTCTGCTGCTGTCAGACTGGACACTCAACAGTTGCCCTAGCAAAGAAGGCCTTGATGAATGGAAGTCCATGTTTATGAGTTCAAGCATACCTCCATTCCTGGCACTTTGTTCATGAGCCAATTGGGTGAGGATGACAAAAGAGGCCATGAAAAGTGGCTGGCTAGTATCCATAGAATGGGTCATTCTAACTGATTATCAAAATTCTCCTCTGCTAAGGTCACCCTTTGGTGAAGATTTAACATAAAACAAAAATATCTTCATAATATTTTTCTAGAGAGGTCTATCCATATACTTCTTCCCCAAATTTCCTTGTCACCAATTCTCCAATCAAATTTCCGACCATCCAGCCAAGCCACTGACAACCACCCATGAACTGGCATATAATCACATATTTGGCCGTTTCTCCTTTCAAGCAAATTAAACACCAGGTTGTTCTGCTCAAATCTGACCACTGATGGGATTCCTTTTCACCACTGTCATTCAGGGATGTCCTTGAGAGAGGCGACAGAGTATAGCTATCTACTTTCAGATAACACCTGCATATTGTGCATGAATCTCTGTAAATCAGGTCTGAGCCTCCTCTTCCTCTACATACTGATTGTAGAGAACTCCCCTTGAGGTCATAGGTGTAGGCTGGGAGAAAATAGTGTGGCAGAGTAGAGGAACTATGAACATTTGGGCCACTTCTTTGTGTACCTTACTTATGCCTTCAGGGACTGCTTGGGCCCAATCAAGTATATTACACTTCCATTCAATGATTGAGTGCTGCTGTACACACCAAACTTATGGTTTGATGGGTCAAATAACACCCATCAAGTGATGGGAAGCTCAGGTAGCAGAACTTCATGGCCCACATTTAAGCACTTAGACTCCAGTAAGGCCCTGTATTCAGGCCAAGAGCTGTTTTACAAAAGGAGAGTATATTTGATCCTTGAGCCCAGACTTGAAGGTACAAGTCCACTTACATACAGTTTTTTTTATATAAAAAACAGTATAGTGCTATAAATGTATTTTCTTTATAATTTTCTTTTTTTTAATTTTTATTGTTTTTTAATTTTTTTTTTTAATTTTAATTTTATTTTTTATAAACATATATTTTTATTCCCAAGGGTACAGGTCTGTGAATCTCCAGGTTTACACACTTCACAGCACTCACCATAGCACATACCCTCCCCAATGTCCATAACCCCACCCCCCCTCTCCCATCCCCCCTCCCCCCATCAACCCTCAGTTTGTTTTGTGAGATTAAGAGTCACTTATGGTTTGTCTCCCTCCCAATCCCATCTTGTTTCATTTACTCTTCTCCTACTCCCTTAACCCCCCATGTTGCATCTCCTCTCCCTCATATCAGGGAGATCATATGATAGTTGTCTTTCTCCGATTGACTTATTTCGCTAAGCATGATACCCTCTAGTTCTATCCACGTCGTCGCAAATGGCAAGATTTCATTTCTTTTGATGGCTGCATAGTATTCCATTGTGTATATATACCACATCTTCTTTATCCATTCGTCTGTTGATGGACATCTAGGTTCTTTCCATAGTTTGGCTATTGTAGACATTGCTGCTATAAACATTCGGGTGCACGTGCCCCTTCGGATCACTACGTTTGTATCTTTAGGGTAAATACCCAGTAGTGCAATTGCTGGGTCATAGGATAGTTCTATTTTCAACATTTTGAGGAGCCTCCATGCTGTTTTCCAGAGTGGTTGCACCAGCTTGCATCCCCACCAACAGTGTAGGAGGGTTCCCCTTTCTCCGCATCCTCGCCAGCATCTGTCATTTCCTGACTTGTTAATTTTAGCCATTCTGACTGGTGTGAGGTGATACCTCATTGTGGTTTTGATTTGTATTTCCCTGATGCCAAGTGATAGGGAGCACTTTTTCATGTGTCTGTTGGCCATCTGGATGTCTTCTTTGCAGAAATGTCTGTTCATGTCCTCTGCCCATTTCTTGATTGGATTATTTGTTCTTTGGGTGTTGAGTTTGCTAAGTTCTTTATAGATTTTGGACACTAGCCCTTTATCTGATATGTCATTTGCAAATATCTTCTCCCATTCTGTCAGTTGTCTTTTGGTTTTGTTAACTGTTTCCTTTGCCGTGCAAAAGCTTTTGATCTTGATAAAATCCCAATAGTTCATTTTTGCCCTCGCTTCCCTTGCCTTTGGCGATGTTCCTAGGAAAATGTTGCTGCGGCTGAGGTCGAAGAGGTTGCTGCCTGTGTTCTCCTCAAGGATTTTGATGGATTCCTTTCTCACATTGAGATCCTTCATCCATTTTGAGTCTATTTTCGTGTGTGGTGTAAGGAAATGATCCAATTTCATTTTTCTGCATGTGGCTGTCCAATTTTCCCAACACCATTTATTGAAGAGGCTGTCTTTTTTCCATTGGACATTCTTTCCTGCTTTGTCGAAGATGAGTTGACCATAGAGTTGAGGGTCTATTTCTGGGCTCTCTATTCTGTTCCATTGATCTATGTGTCTGTTTTTGTGCCAGTACCATGCTGTCTTGATGATGACAGCTTTGTAATAGAGCTTGAAGTCCGGAATTGTGATGCCACCAACTTTGGCTTTCTTTTTCAATATTCCTTTGGCTATTCGAGGTCTTTTCTGGTTCCATATAAATTTTAGGATTATTTGTTCCATTTCTTTGAAAAAAAATGGATGGTACTTTGATAGGAATTGCATTAAATGTGTAGACTGCTTTAGGTAGCATAGACATTTTCACAATATTTATTCTTCCAATCCAGGAGCATGGAATATTTTTCCATTTCTTTGTGTCTTCCTCAATTTCTTTCATGAGTACTTTATAGTTTTCTGTGTATAGATTCTTAGTCTCTTTGGTTAGGTTTATTCCTAGGTATCTTATAGTTTTGGGTGCAATTGCAAATGGGATTGACTCCTTAATTTCTCTTTCTTCTGTCTTGTTGTTGGTGTAGAGAAATGCAACTGATTTCTGTGCATTGATTGTATATCCTGACACTTTACTGAATTCCTGTACATGTTCTAGCAGTTTTGGAGTGGAGTCTTTTGGGTTTTCCACATATAGTATCATATCATCTGCGAAGAGTGATAGTTTGACTTCTTCTTTGCCAATTTGGATGCCTTTAATTTCCTTTTGTTGTCTGATTGCTGAAGCTAGGGCTTCTAGTACTATGTTGAATAGCAGTGGTGATAACGGACATCCCTGCCGTGTTCCTGACCTTAGCGGAAAAGCTTTCAGTTTTTCTCCATTGAGAATGATATTTGCGGTGGGTTTTTCATAGATGGCTTTGATAATATTGAGGTATGTGCCCTCTATCCCTACACTTTGAAGAGTTTTGATCAGGAAGGGATGCTGTACTTTGTCAAATGCTTTTTCAGCATCTATGGAGAGTATCATAAGGTTCTTGTTCTTTCTTTTATTAATGTGTTGTATCACATTGATTGATTTGCGGATGTTGAACCAACCTTGCAGCCCTGGAATAAATCCCACTTGGTTGTGGTGAATAATCCTTTTAATGTACTGTTGAATTCCTTATAATTTTCTTAATAATGTTTTATTTTCTATAGCTTACTCTATTTCAGGAATACAGTATAGAGTACATATAACATACAAAGTATGTGTTAATCAACTATGTTATCAGTAAGGCCTCCAGTCAACAGTACTGGCTATGATTTTATAGGCTATGTCTCAGGAAGCAAACAGTTTCTTCTGGTAATTAAGAGATATGGAGAGGAAAGCATTTGCCAGATTAATAACTATACACCAGGTCCTAAAGACTGTGACAATTTGTTCATACAATGAAACCACATCTGCAGCACCTGCAATTAGAGTCACCACCTGGTTAATTTTACAATAATTCACTGCAATTTTCCAAAATCCATCTGTCTTATGCACAGGCCAAATAGATAAGTTGAATGGGAATGTGGTGGGAATTACCACCTCCACATTATTCAAGTCATTGATGGTAGCAAAAGGAGGTAGCCTCCTTTTGATCCAAGTGATTCTAGGTCTATAAACAGGTTCAAGTCCAGGAATTATTTAAAGGGCTATGACTCTGCTTTTATGATTCAGATTATACTTTTGTTCACTTGACCTAGAACTCTTCTGTTTAAACATATCAGGTAAGAATTTAGTTGGTTTTCTATCCATTTCACATCTAAGAATACCATGATCAATGAGCCAACACTATAGGTCTAAACAAGTCAGACTGTTCTGATCACTGCCTTGACTCTGTTGTCCACCAAAGTAACCAAATCCACCTTACTTTTGGTGGTTGAGTTGATACTACCTACCCTTGCCAGTGCTCCAAGTACACCCATTGCATTTAGATTTCCCAAAGCAGTGATCATTTCTCCCACTGTAAGATCTCACAACTTTACTTATCAGGCTGAAAATTATTTCTTCTGTACCCTCCCAAGGTGGGTGAGTAGGTCTTAAATGACAAATCTGCTCTAACGCTCCCATCTCTCCAAGTCTTTTATTCCTTTCCTCTGCATTAAACCAAGGCAGACCCAACATTATTAGTTCACTCACTGTGGGATCTTTTTTATCCATGTTTCAGGCAACTGACAAACTGTGAGAACCTTTTCTAAGTTCTCAAAATGCAATATTATATGCTTAGTAAGCCTATATCAAGAACCAACTTTATATACCTTCCACCATTATCCCACACCATCAGTATCCATCCCCAGGTTTCTGTCTAAATAAATTAGAAAACTGAGGTAGTTCTTTTGGAGTGTAGAAAACTTCTTCATGGGTCAAACCTTGTATCTCACTTTTAGCAGTCTGATGGAACTTGAGTTTAGTTATAGGTCTAGAAGCCAAGAAAAATGGTTGGATGGGTCCTGAGGAGAATTCTCATTTTCTTATATAGTAACTGCCTCAAGGGAGGTCTTCACAGTTTTCTTAAGTAATGTAGGGTTAATCCTCTCAGAGTTGGAAAGTCCCTTTCCACTGAGAGTGGAGAGGATGCTTCCACTGACAAAGAAGACTCATCAAAATTTAGGAGATCAATGTTTCCAGTTCATCATAGTCTTTTCCCACATGTCTCCATTCTAACTTTCAAGAGTCCATCGTTCCGAGTCAATGCCCTCACTTTAATAGGAGACAACCTCTGCAACAGCATCTGTTGAATTCAGCTAGTTTAAAGATGAGATTCTGTTTGAACATCAGCAGTCTCAGGAGATAAGTGTCTCCTTTAGGGCATACATAGCAGCCTTCAGGTAATTTATGTAACACTTGAATAGTGAATTTGACTCTCTGGGCTCAGCTCTTCATATCTTTACTTTGTCCAGCAATAATATTAGGAGTAACTATCTAATCTCATCATATTTGTTAGTTTAAAAATTTATATATATATATATATATATATAAAATATATATATTTGTTTTTGAAAATATTGTATGCATAGTCATCCAAGTCCTTGCTTCTTTTAAGTGGTTGATAAGGAGTATCCAGTGGTGACATTTTGAATATCCCTATTGCCAAATCACATAATGGACTACTATTATGCTCTTTACTACTGGAAATAGAGTCATTAACATCTTTAAATCAATCACATTACAGAGGCAATCTAGAAACCTGAGAACCAATTCAGAAAACTTAAAATCCTGTTCCTTCCTCCATACTAAAATCAGGGTATTGCAGAGAAAAAGAATTGATAGCAATTGGTTCATGTAATTATAGAGGCTATGTACAAAGATCTTCAATTAGCAAGCTGGAGACTGAGGACACTTGATAGTGTAATTCTAGTCCAAATCCAAAGACCTGAGAACCAGAAGAGTCAATGGTGTTCCTGTCTGAAGGAAGGCAGGCTCAACACTCAGGAAGAGCTCATGTTTCAGTTGGTGTCCAAAGGCAAGAAGGAAATAATATCTGAGTTAGAAGGCAATCAGACAGGAGGAATTCCCTCTTATTTGGTGGAGGGTCAGGCTTTTTTTTTCCCCTATCCAGGCCTTCCACTGATTAGATGAGCCCACCCACATTAGGAAGGCAATCTGCTTTACTCATTGTACTTATTTAAATGTCAATGGCACCCAGTAACACCCTCATGAAACCACATGGAATAATATTTGACCAAATTTCTGAGTACCACATGGCCCAAATTGACACATACAATTATCATCACAGTTTATATGTTTATTCTTATGTCACTACCATACTGTTTTGATTATTATAACCGAAATATGCTTGAATTGGGACATATGAGTCCTTCAATTTTGTTCTTCTTTTTGGATTACTGTGGCTCTTTGAGGCCCTCATAGTTTTATATAAATTTGAAGAGCAGATTTTTCATTTTTGCAGAAATAGTTATTGGGAATTTAAAATGAATTGCATTAAATCTTTAGATCACTTTGGATAGTTTTGACATATTTAACAATATTAAGGCTTCCTAAACATGAACACAGATATATTTACTTTCATTTAGGTCTTCTTTAATTTCCTTCAGCAGTGTTTTGTAGTTTTTAGTATAGACATCTTTCACCATTTTGGTAAATTTATTTTTAGGCACTTTATTCTTTTTCATGTTATTGTAAATGGAATTTGTTAAATAATTTCTTTTTTGGATTGTTCATTCCTAAACACAATTAATTCATACATGTTGATCTTTTACCCTAAAATTCTGTTAAACTTGTTTATTAGTTCTAATAATTTTCTTGTGAGTTATCTGGGATTTTCCAAACACAGAATCATGTCTTCTGTAAATAGAGATAGTTTTCCTTCTTTCTTTCCACCATTTTATTTCTTTTTCTTGCTTAACTGCTTTGTATAGAACCTCTAGTACAATATTATGTAGCAGTGGTAAAGTGGATATCCTTGCCTTATTCCTGATCTTAGGGGAAATATTTTCAATCTTTCACCATTGATAATTGTGTTAGATGTGAGCTTATAAAAAATGTCCTTTACCGTGTTGAGGAAGTGTCCTTATATTCTTAGTTTTCACAGTATTTATTTTTTATTATTTTTTCAGTGTTCCAAAATTCATTGTTTATGCACTATACCCAGTGCTCCATGCAATACGTGCCATCCATAATACCCACCACCAGGCTCACCCAACCCCCCAGCTCCTTCCCCTCCAAAACCCTCAGTTTGTTTCTCAGAGTACACAGTCTCCCACGGTTTGTCTCCCCCTCCGATTTCCCCCAACTCACTTCTCTTCTCCAACTCCCCATGTCCCATGTAATTATTCCTTATGCTCCATATGTAAGTGAAACCATATGATAATCGACTCTCTCTGCTTGACTTATTTCACTCAGCATAATCTCTTCCAGTCCCAACAATATTATACAAAAGTTGGGTACTCATTCTTTTTGATGGAGGCATAATACTCCATTGTATATACAGACCATATCTTCTTTATTCATTCATCCGTTGAAGGGCATCTTGGATCTTTCCACAGTTTGGCGACTGTGGCCATTGCTGCTATGAGCACTGGGCACAGATGGCCCTTCTTTTAACTACATCTGTATCTTTGAAGTAAATATCCAGTAGTGCAATTGCGGGTGGGGGTAGTTCTATTTTTCATTTCTTAAGGAATTGCCACACTGTTTTCCAAAGTGGCTGCACCAACTTGCATTCCCACCATCATTGTAAGAGGGCTCCCCTTTCTCCACATCTTCTCCAACACTTGTTGTTTACTGTCTTGTTAATTTTGGCTATTCTAACTGATGTAAGGTGGTATCTCAATGTGGTTTTGATTTGAATCTCCCTGATAGCTAATTATGATGAACATTTTTTCACGTGTCTGTTAGCCATTTGTATGTCTTCTTTGGAGAAGTGTCTGTTCATGTCTTCTGCCCATTTTTTTACATGATTATCTGTTTTGTACATGTTGAGTTTGAGGAGTTCTTTATAGATCTTGGATATCAGCCCTTTGTCTGTACTGTATTCATTTGTGAATATCTTCTCCCATTCCGTGGGTTGGGATATTCCGTGGGGAATATCTTCTCCCATTCCTTTGTTTTTTTTTTTAAAGATTTTATTTATTTATTTGTCAGAGAGAGAGAGAGGGAGAGAGAGGGAGAGAGAGAGGGAGCACAAGCAGACAGAATGGCAGGCAGAGGGAGAAACAGGCTCCCTGATGAGCAAGGAGCCCGATGTGGGACTCGATCCCAGGATGCTGGGATCATGACCTGAGCCGAAGGCAGCTGCTTAACCAACTGAGCCACCCAGGCGTCCCCCATTCCTTTGTTTTGTTGACTGTTTTCTTTGTGTGCAGAAGCTCTTGATCTTGATGAAGTCCCAAAAGTTTATTTTCGCTTTTGTTTCCTTTGCCTTTGGAGACATATCTTGAAAGAAGTTACTGTGGCCGATGTTGAAGAGGTTACTGTCTGTGTTCTCCTCTGGGATTTTGATAGATTCCTGCCTCATGTTGAGGTCTTTTACTCATTTCGAGTTTATCTTTGTGTATGGTGTAAGAGAATGGTTGAGTTTCATTCTTCTACACAGAGCTGTCCAATTTTCCCAGCACCATTTATTGAAGAGATTGTCTTTTCTTCCACTGGACATTTTTTCCTGCTTTGTCGAAGATTATTTGACCATCGAGTTGAGGGTCCATATCTGAGTTCTCTACTCTGTTCCACTGGTCTATGTGTCTGTTTTTGTGCCAGTACCATGCTGTCTTGGTGATCACAGTTTTGCAGTAAAGCTTGAAATCAGGCAACGTGATTCCCCCAGTTTTGTTTTTCTTTTTCAACATTTCCTTAGCAATTTGGGGTATTTATAGCATGAAAAAAATATTTGATTTTGTCAAATACCTTTTATCCACTAATTGAGATGATCATATATTTTTCTTATTTCTCTTTATGTGATGCTATTATGTCAATTTATTTTCTTACATTAAATCATTTTTGCATTCCTACACTAAATCCAACTTGGTTATGGTAGATAATTGTTTAGATATGCTGTTGGAAATAGTTTGGTAATATTTTGTTGAGAATTTTTCATCTATATTAGTAAGAGATACTGATTTGTACTTTCCATTTCTTGTGATATCTTTATCTAGCTTTGGTACCAGAGCAATGTTGGTCTTATAATGAGTTAGGAAGTGTTCTCTCTCTCTCTCTCTCTCTCTCTTTTTTTTTTTTTTTTTTTGCTTTTGGAAAGGTTTTTTTTTTTTATATTTTTATTTTTATATTTTTATATTTTATATTTTTATTATTTTTTATAATCTGTCACTGAAACTATCTGGTCATGGACTTTTCTTTGTTATGAGGTTTCAAATACTGATTCAATCCCTTTAGTCTATTTTGGCTACAGTCAGGTTTGATCATTTGCATATGTCTAGAGATTTGTTCATTTCATCTAGGGTATCTGATTGAGGGCTTTATCTTTATTATTATTATTTTAAAATTATTTTTATTATTTTTTATTATTATTTTTAAAATTAGTTTTTAATATTATCTTTAAAGAGAAAATTATTTACAATAATAATTATTATTCTTTAAAGCTCCATGCTAGGCATGGAGCCTACTTTTCAAGCCACCGAGGGGCTTGAACTCATGACCCTGAGATCAAGACCTGAGCTGAGATCAAGAGTCAGATGTTTAACCAACTGAGCCACCCAGACACCCCACCTTTATTATTTTTGAAGATAAGTATTTATAGGTTTATATTTTGCTCTGAGCACTACCTCTGCTGAACCCTATAAGTTGATATCTCTTTATCTCTTTATTGACATTTTTATTTTTTAAACGGTTTTCCTGATTTCTTTTGTCTACATTTCCCTACAGATCTTTGAACATACTTATTACAGCAGTTTCTTTGTCTAGTAAACCCCATGTCTTCAGTTTTCTTAGCAATGGTTTCAGTCAATTTATTTTGTTCTTTTTAATGAGCTATACATTTCTGCTTCTTTTTAATGCTTTGTATTTGGGGGGATTTTTTGAAAACTTAACATTTGAATATTATAAAATTGTAACTCTGGAAATCAGATACATTTTCCCTGAGTTTCCTCCCTTCCTCCGTTCTTTCTACTCCTCCCTCCTTCCTTTCTTATTTTCACTGTGAAAGGCTATGGCAGCCCATTATTTAGTGACTCTCCCAAACTATTAAAAAAAAAAAAAAAAGACTATTCGTTTTCATGTATAGTCACTGAAGTCTCTGTTCTTTCAGGTCACGTTCAGCTAATAATTTGACAGAGATTTCCTTGAAAGCCAGAAATTTAAACTCTAAAACAAAGCCCAAGAAACCCACAATAAACAAATAAACAAAAACCAAACAAGATCAAATACCTCTCCCAGTCTATGCTGATTAACTCTAAGCATTCTAACACTCAGCCAGTGGCTCCCATTTAGCCTAGGAATCAGTCCAAGGTGACATCTTTGGGCCTGCTCAGGTCTTTGAGTACACATTTCCCTCAATATGCATGCGGCTTCCTAAATTCCTCCATATAGATAGGTGTTATTGAATATCCTAATTTCCCAACAAATCTCCTTCAGCTTTTCTTTCTGGGCCTTGCGCAGTCTGTCATACGTATCTACCATAATATTTTGCCCCAGACACCTGTGGATTTTTAGGTCATCTTGAAGCATTCCTGAGTTCCAAGTTAGGTAAAATAAGGATGAACATCTTAGTGTCAGTCATTCTGTTGCCCCCAGATATTTCATTTTAACCCAGTTCCTATTTCTATTAATGGTCTAATCTTTCTGAATGTTGTGCACATATGTTTCACAAATGTTTAACAGAACATGGGTTGGAGAATAGGATAAGTTTATCATTAAACGGAAGGCAATATTGAGTTTGTTGATTGGTCATATAATAATTTTGTATCCTTAGCTCATTACTTATAATACAAGAAGATTCTAGCAGTCAGTATTTACAAAGAGTATCCTTGAGAAATTATTTCCTCTCTTAACATGACCAACTAATGTTGAAAACAATGCATACCTTTATCCCATATTGGAAACTTGCAATACATGAGCATATTATAAATTGAGAATCCATATAGTAGATAAATAATTAAAGGTAGCATTTTATAAATGCATTTACTTATCAAATTTCACCACTTCCTTCACATATCTCAAGGAATATTTATTTAGAACTTCTTGGAATAAAACATGACTAATTCATTAATGATGTAATCTCAAAATTCTTATACAGAGGTCCAGAAGAAAGAGTTAAGATGAGGGTCTTCTAGAGTAGGCCAGCTCCTACTCAGCAAAAAGAAGTGTTCAGTAATTCACATACACTACTTTCCCACTGCTTGTCTAGGTCTTTTTCAAAGCTGGGTTTTATGGTTTGACCACAAAGGAAGTTTCATTACAGCTACTGAGCACCAATACTTGTATCTGGTGGTTTCATACTCTAAGTAGCAAGACTAATCGAACTAAGCTCCAAATAAAGTATGTTGGGAATGAAGGTGGGCTGGTGATAAACTGGGCTCATCATATGCATTCTCTTCATGCAGCCTGTGATGCAACAGCATAAGAGCCATTCTTTACATCTCCACCCTCACCTGGTGGCTTACTCTGTGATCTCATCCTTGTCACCCATGGGATGAATTATCCAGACTAACTAATTTCACAGCTAGTAAATTACAGACATACCCTACGAATCTCCATCTCATTAGGGAAGGTTAATTTAAGTAGACAATCAACAAAAGAGAGGAGAAAAAATTTGTCTTGAATAGAAGATTCTCTACATATAGAGCACACAATGAAATTACAACCTCAACATCTGTGATTACCAGAGCAAACAGTTATAGTAGTAGTAGTAGAAGAAGAAAAAGAACAACAAAAGGAAATTGACTCATTGCAGTTTCCTCTGATAAATGGTGAACTTCCAATTAGCATTTTAATTACTCAAACCACTCTCAGCTGTCTTCAAGATAACAATAAAACAAAACAGCAGTTTTCATACAGGTTCTGAGAAGGGAATATGGCCCCTGACTGTGAAGCAGTCGCTCAAATTTGGTTTATCTCCCTCCATAAAGTCTACCTGATCAAGTGTTCAGTGAAAGTTTTCACCATTATATTAACTTGCTGGTAGCACTATTTTGCATACATGTTCCAGGAGACAATATCTTCCCTCTTACTTGCCATGTGCCATTGGGAAAGACTTGATAAACATTTAAGCCTATTATTTCACATGAGTTAGTCATGTGAAATAATATAAATATTGGGTTAGGCAGTACTGAGTGTTTTCTGGTTAACTTCCATGGAGGTTTCCAGGACATCTCTAGCTTTTTCCCCTCTATTTCAGGAGATTGATTTTTCAATAAATAAGAACATTCAAATGTCTTTTATCTTACCTTACTTGCATGTCAAGAAATTTTTTTTTAAAAAAGATATTTTATTTCTTCTCTGAAGGCTTTCTGAAACAAAGTCCATGCATATTCATAGAACTAACTCCAGTTCTGAATAACTGGATCCCATCCACTTGGTTCACCTCTATGAAACATCCAGTGTTAGACTACATTGGGAAAAGGAAGGTGTCCAAATCACTGGACTGCAAAACATCACTATATTCTGTGCCGGTCATACCACAAATGAAGAACTGTGTTCAGTTCATTAACTCATCTGAGTTATCAGGGGGAGGGAATACAGGTTAGTGAAGGTTTATAAATTCTGACTCATGAGGAAGAAGGAGTTAGGAATGTTTAGCTTGGACAAGAGAAAAGGAATGAGAAAGGAAAAAGCAGAAATGATGGCTGGGTTTAATAATACAGACATATATTTTGGCATGGGAAAGATACAGAGAGGGGAAAGTTGGCTAGATTCCCATACTATTAGAACCATCATCTTTGGACGACAATATGCAGAAAAATCTGCATGATTTTTAGGCAGGAAAGTCATATAGAGTATTTCTACACTGGACAGAATGTTGGAGTAGAGTGTCTGACATTTTTTTCCTCTCTAAAATATTGTGATTTCTAATTATGGTGCAATTAAAAATGATGATGCAAATCTATATTTATTGACATGGAAAGATGCCCATGACATACTGCTGAGTGAAACATAAAACAGGTTTTAGAACAGTATGTTCGATATTATTCCATTTATATAAAATCTTGTGCCTATTTCTGTATATATCCATAGAGAAATGTTTAGTGAAATGCTCACCCAAACATTATATCTGGTTATATCTGGATGGTGGATTTCAGATGAGGTTACTTTCTTTCTCTTTATATTTAAGTGGTTTGACCATTAATAATAACCATATATTATATTTTCAAATCAATAAAATTATTTTAAAAATTAAAAACATATATTAGATAATTCAACTTCTTGACAACATTTTGAGATTAGAACAAGCTACCAGTGACAGAAATTGATTTGGAATCAGAGTAATCTGATTGCCCATCCTTTTACCCACTGTGTGACTTTTATTTTTATTTCTTTATTTATTTTAAAGATTTTATTTATTTGACAGAGAGAGAGAGTGAGCAAACACAACCAGGGTGGGTGGAAGGCAGAGGGAGAGGAAGAAGCAGGCCCCCCACTGAGCAGGGAGCCTGATGTGGGACTCAATCTCAGGACCCCGGGACCATGACTGGAGCTGAAGGCAGGCACTTAACTGACTGAGCCACCATGGCACCCTGACATTTAGAAGATAATTTTACCTCTCTGAGTTTCAGTCTGTTCCTCTGTAAAATGAAAATTAAACACTACCACATGGGCTTATTGTGAGGACTGATTAAGGTAAAGATATAAAATGACCTCCTGGGGCACCTGGGTGGGTCAGTTGGTTGGGCGACTGCCTTTGACTCAGGTCGTGATCCTGGAGTCCCAGGGTTGAGTCCTACACCCATGCTCATCAGGGAGTCTGCTTCTCCCTATGATCCTCCCCACTCTCATGCTCTTTCTCTCTCATTCTCTCTCAAATAAATACATAAAATCTTTAAAAGAACAAATAAAATGACCTTCTTTAGTCTGAGTGTAAGCAAGTACTTACTTAACAAATGTGAAGTGCCTGATAATTGATAAATGCTCAATTGCTTCATAAATGTTAGCTATCATTGTCATTACCAATGATATCATTTTCTAATTCATTTCATTCAAAACAATTTACTAATAAGCATCTGAGAAGGTTTGGTGTTTACACTGATGAAAATATATGTTTTGGATTCTATGCGAGTTTTTTTTTTTCTTTTTTTCTGTTGCTAGGAGACTTCTTTTAACATATCCTTGCAAATCATTTGGTTCATCAACCCACAGACAAACTTGCCCAATATAGGGTTTCATTCCCCAAAGCCCCGAACTGAAATATCCCATTCTGTATTTCCTACATGCAAATTTTCAACAGGGATGTAGAGGCAGATTCAGAGGCATAATTACCGCCTTGCATTTCCTTCAGGCCTCAGACCGGGGCCTCTGTCACCTGCAGGTTTGTGTGTGCATGTGACAAACAAAACATTAGCCGTGATGAAGTGACAACCTGAAGGCAAAAATTGCAACTGGAGAAATACAGGGCTTGCCAACTCTTTGTATCAAATCTTGGGAGTAGTCTCTCATCTCTCCTTGTCCTGAACTTGATGTCCTTTCTTCCACTCTACTCTTAAATTTGATCATCACTTCTGCTCATGGTAAGAATTTGGTAGGATTTATCAATAGCTAGTAAGAGGACCTCCTTTACTTCTACTCTCCTAAAAGGGCCAGGGCATAGTAGGTTTCATTACACCATAAATTACAGTTGGAAAAGTTAATATACTCTACACATTTGTCAAACAACAACAACTAGCAGCTCTTTACAGTGAAGTTCCCCATAACAAATCTGTCACCTCAGCAAGTGGGTTTTTGAAATATCAGAAGTATTTACTATCAGATGCAACCCTGGGATAAAATAGCAAAGTGCAGTGCCCCCTTGGAGGACTGCCTTAGGACAGACTGAGTTCTCAAAGCAGAGAGCACCAGACTTCTCATAATGCCACCCCATGGTGCAGAGGGAAAATTTCCAAAGGGATGAGTGGGGGCAGAGGGAAGGATCAGAATCAATCTGTCTTAAGGTGTTTTAATGTTTTCTAATCCCTGGGAGAGACCAATGTCCCCTTCAACAAAGAATCTGTAGTGTAGACTCAACTATTTCAGAGTGACTCTTCTTGCAGACCAGGCAATATTAGGACACAAGATTATTTTTCATGGCCAGGCTTAAGGTTCAAGGAAAGATTTTGTGATGTAGTTTCATATACAGTGTGTAAATTTTGAATTCTTCCATTTCTGCATCAATATCCTCTGAGAGTCTGTTTGCTTAGAAGTGAGTCAGGCCTGGAAATTCAGACAAATAAGACAAAATTTCTGCCCTCAGCAAGCTCACATCCTTGTGGGGGATACAGGTATATCACCATCGTGCAATATGTCAAACACTAGTGCTGCTCTTGGGTAGGATGAAACAGGAAACTAGGAATACTCACTCTTAATTCCACTTGGGGAAATTAAAGAAACAACCTTACAGAAAAATTCCTTAAGCTGAAATTTGAAGGAGGTACAGAAATCTTCCTAATGCATAAAGAGAAGGCATTCCATAGAGAAGAAAGAGCAAATGCAGAAGACCAGAGATAGCAAAAAATTTGGAAAACCATATATTTAGTTCAGCATTGTTACAAAAGAAAAATTATGAAGTAACCCAGATGGAAATGTAGAACAAAAGTGTTCTCCTCACGTCAATCAATCTGTGTTTCTTAAAATGGGCTATGAGAGATAGATTTGGATGAAGATTTAATTTCACAAAGACAGGTGGCAGAATAAAACACTACTTTGTTTAAATCATAGTTCTGCTTTTCTGTGACATTAGATAAATCATGTAACCTCTTTAAATCTCAGTTCCCTACTATCAAGTATGGATTATATTACCAACTTCAAAGAGAATTTTATGAGGATTAAATGAGATAACAAGTCTAGCACAATTCCAAACTCAAGTAGGCACTCAATTCCATCTGCTATCTGTATTTTCAACGCAAGCTCTTTCCTTAACTTCAGCTCTCATCAAACTATACCTACTTAGCACTCCAACCCTTTCTTTGAACAAAGGGCATAAAAATAAATCAAAACCAGTGGTGAACCTTTTAAAATTCCTTACATAGTAAAAATGACAATGAATACACACATCCGAAGGGGTTTAGAGTAAGGAAAGATTCTCATCTTAGAGTAAGAAAAATTCTCATTGAATATTCGTAACCCTGTGCATTAGGTACTGCTAATTTTGTCCTTTAATTTGTTCAGACCAAAAGCTTGGTAGTTATTCTTGACTCTTCTTTTTCTCTAATTCACAGCAAATTGATCAGCAAATCTTTTTGGCTCAGGCTTCAAAACTACCCAGAATTCATCCTCCTCTCACCACCTGCACTGGAGCCAACATGGCCCAAGTCACCATTTCCCTTAAAGAAAATAAGTGGTGTTTCTGTTCCACACTTGCTTCACTTTATTTTCAAAAAATAGCTAGAACAATCCTGTGAAAATACAGGAAAGTCATGTCACTTCTGTGCTCATCTCACTCAGAGTAAAAAGCACCATATTTACCATAAGCTCCAAGACTACAAGATCAAACATTTCACCCTTCCTTTTTGATCATGTTCTACTGCCCTCACTCAGTTCCAGCCACAATGGTTCTCCTGCTCATCCTCAAAGGGAATGGGCAAGTTCCTTCCTCAGAGCCTTTGCCAGGCTCCTCATTTGGGAATACTTGATTGTTCATAGATATACACACATTGTTCTTTCACATCTTTGTATTTTAACTCAAATTACATTCTAAAGAATTGATCCTGTCCCTACCTAAAACTGTAGTAATTCTAGTCCCCAAATTTCCTATTCCTTTTCATTGATTATTTTATTTTAATATTTCATGCTATATAATACACACTTTTTTTTTCATTAGTATGTTTAGTTCTTGTTCTAACTCCCACTAGAATTTTAGTTTCATGAAAACAGGGACTTTTGTCTGTCTTTTTTTTTTTTAGACTTTATTTATCCATGAGAAAGAGAAAGAGAGAGAGAGCACAAGCAGGGGAGAGGCAGAGAAAGAGGGAGAAGCAGACTCCCCACAAAAGTGGGAGCCCAATGTGGGGCTTGATTCCAGGAAGTGGAAATCATGACCTGAGCGGAAGGCAGTTGCTCAACCATCTGAGCTACCCAGGTGCCCCAACATTTGTCTGTCTTAATTATTGTTTATTTTCATCACCAAGAAAAGTGTCTGGCACCTCATAGGCAATATGCAAGTAATTATTAAGTGGCAAAATTTTGCCAATGAAAAAAGTAATTCAAGAGCAAATGTATAATTTCTTGAGTTTATAAAGCAAGTGTCAAAACTTACTATTTCTAAAGCCCACTCTCATTCTACTATGTTTAGGATGACAATATAACAATGCCTAAACTATGAAACTTTTTAGAAATAAAGAGGGGTTAAATAATTAAAATCATGTGATGTTTTCAATGAAGTAGAGTCAAATGAAATGCAACAGTATATAAGAAGAATTATACACCATGACCAGGTGGATTTTCTGAAGTATGCAAGTGTATTTCAACATTCAAAAACAATGCAACATATCACATTAATAGACTAAAGAAGAAAAATGGCATGATCACATCAATTGATGCAGAATAAGGAATTAACAAAACCTAATACTAATGCATGATTAACAACTCTCAACAAATGAGGACTTGAAGCGCTTCCTCATGATAATACAGAACATGACAAAAAAACCCTACAACCAACATCATACTTCATGGTGAGAAACTTGAAGCTTTCCCACAACAAGCAGAAATACGGCACTCTCATTCCTCTCACCATGGCTTTTCATCATCATACTGGAAGTCCTAGACACTGCAATAGGACAAGAAAAAGGAATAAGAGGTATACAGATTAAAAATGAACAATTAAAAGTGTCTTCTTTATCAGATGACATGGTTGTCCCAGTAGAAAATGCAAAAGATGTAACCAAAAAACTCCTGGAACTATTAAGCAAATTATAGCAAGGTTGCAGAATACTAGATTAATATACAAAAGTCAATCATTTTGCTATATACCAGTAATAAGTGGAATCTGAAATTAAAACATTATCCTTCCCATTTACCACTGAACCAAAGAGAATAAAATACTTGGGAATAAACTTAACTAAAGTGGTGAAAGACTTGTCCTCAGAAAACTGTAAGATACTGATGAAAGAAATTGAAGACAACATAAACAAATGAAAAAAAAAATTTTCCATGCTCATGAACTGGAAGAACCAATATTGTAAAAATGTCCTTACTACCCAAAGTGGTTTACAGATTGCATGCAACCCATATCAAAATACTGACATTTTTCATAGAACTAGAACAATAATCCTAAGATCTATATGGAACCACAGAACACCCCAAATAACTAAACAATCTTGAAAAAGAAGACAATGCTAACGGTATCACAATCCCAGATTTCAAGATATACTACAAAATGGCAGTAATCGAAACAGTATGGTATAGGCATAAAAACAGACACACAGATCAAAATAACAGAACAGAGAGCCCAGATACAAACCCACACTTTTACAGCCAATTAATCCTCAATAAAGGAGGCAGTGATTTACAATGGAGTAAAGACAGTCTCTTCAACAAAGGTTTTGGAAGAACATGTGGACAGCCACATGTAAAAGAATGAAACTGGACTACTTTCTTACACTGCAACACAAAAATAAACTCAAAATGGATTAAACATCTAAATGTGAGACCTGAAACCACAGGCAGTAACTTCTTTGGCATTGGCTACAGAAACATTTTTCTGGGTATGACTCCTCTGGCAAGGGAAACAAAAACAAAACTGGGACCACATCAAAATAAAAAAAAGTTTTTGCACAGTGAAAGAAACCATTCACAAAACAAAATGGCAACCTATTGAATGGGAGAAGATATTTGCAAGTTATATATCGAGTAAGGTGTTAATACACAAAATATATAAAAACATATAAAACTCAACACCAAAAACAACAATAACAACAAAAACCAAAAAAAGAAAAGGAAATCAGAGAACCCAAAATGAAAATGGACAGAGGACCTGAATAGACATTTTTCCAAATAAGACATACAGAAGGCCAAGTACTTAAAAAGATGCTCAAACTAATCATCAGGAGAACGCAAACTAAAACCACACTGATATATCACTTAACACCTGTCAGAATGTCTAATCTTAGAATACAAGAAATAACAAGTGTTGGTGAGGATGTGGGGGGAAAAAAAAAAGGAACACTCCTGCATTATTGGTGGGAATGCAGATTTGGGCAGCCACGTGGAAAACAGTATGGTGTTTTCTCAAAAAAAAATAAAACTAGAATTACCATATGACTCAGTAATTCCACTACTGGGTATGCACCTAAAGAAAAAAAAAAATGACTAATTTGAAAAGCTATATGCATCCCAATGTTTATTGAAGTATTATTTATAATAGCCAGGAAACAGAAGCAACCTAAGTATCCATCCATAGATAAATGGGTAAAGATGTGGTATGTGTGTATGGACACACACACACACACACACACACACACAGGAATATTACTCAGCCATAAAAAAGAACAAAATCTTGTCATTTGCAACAACATGGATGGACCTAGAGGGTATTATGCTAAGTGAAATAAGTCAGTCAGAGAAAGACAAATATCACACAAATTTCACTCAAATGTGGAATTTAAGAAACCAAAGAAAAAAAAAAGAAAAGAGACAAACCAAAAATCAGACTCTTTAACTATAGAGAACAAACATGGTTGTCAGCAGGGTGAGGATAAAATAGATAAAGAGGATTAAGAGTATATTTATCTTGATAAATACACTGAAAACTGAGAAATGTATAGAATTATTGAATCATGATATTGTACACCTGAAACTAATATAATACTGTGTGTTAATTATACTTGGATTTAAAAAAAAAGGAGGGCAGATCTCATGTTAAATGTTTTTTACCACAATAAAATAAAACCAAAACTCAAGAGAAAAATAATACATAATCATTTACATTAGCTCCCCCCATTCAATGAAATACTTATGTATAAATCTAACAAAATATATATAAGATCTATATAAGGAAAACTACAAACTTCTTTTTGAAAGATATCAAAGAATGACTATATAAATGGAGAGATGGTTTCCAAGTTCATGGGTAGGAGGACTCAATTTTGATAAGATATCAAATCTTCCCAACTTGGTCTATAGATTTAATACAAGCTCAGAAAGGATGAATACCCAACTTCTGCATTGACAGGGATAGACCTGGAGGAGATTATGCTGAGTGAAATAAGTCAAGCAGAGAAAGTCAATTATCATATGGTTTCACTTATTTGTGGAACATAAGCAATAGCACAGACG